>NW_027506885.1:605000-617500 GCF_052324685.1 Brachyhypopomus gauderio
ATGGAGGGATGAATGAAATGATAGAATGGGAGGATAGACAAATGGCATCAATATGATATTCAGTATAGTGTTAGGGATCAGCTACGGAGTCATTTTACAAAGTTTGATCACTATATCTTGAAAATTAAGGGATTTATGAAATCAATGCATTACTATAGGAAGATGAAGGGATGAAGGAAATGATAGAAGGGGAGCATAGATAAATGACATCAATATGATATTCAGTGTAGTGTTAGGGATCAGCTTCTGAGTCATTTTACCAAGTTCAATCACGATATCTTGAAAATTAAGGGAGTTATGAAATCAATGGGTCAATATGGGAGGATGGAGGGATGAATGAAATGATAGAATGGGAGGATAGACAAATGGCATCAATATGATATTCAGTATAGTGTTAGGGATCAGCTACGGAGTCATTTTACAAAGTTTGATCACTATATCTTGAAAATTAAGGGATTGATTAAATCAATGCATTTCTATGAAATGGAGGGATAAATGAAATGATAGAACGGGAGGATAGACAAATGGCATCAATATGATATTCAGGGCAGTGCAAGGCATCAGCTCCTGATTCATTTTACAAAGTTTGATCACTATATCTTGAAAATTAAGGGATTTATGAAATCAATGCATTACTATAGGAAGATGAAGGGATGAAGGAAATGATAGAAGGGGAGCATAGATAAATGACATCAATATGATATTCAGTGTAGTGTTAGGGATCAGCTTCTGAGTCATTTTACCAAGTTTGATCACTATATCTTGAAAATTAAGGGATTGATTAAGTCAATGCATTCTTATGGGAGGATGGAAGGATGAATGGAATGATAGAAGGGGAGGATAGACAAATGGCATCAATATGATAATCAGTGTAGCACTAGGCATCAGCTACTAAATTGACTGGTGTGGTTGATGCTTATGTATTTGGCTAAAGGGGTAGTTGCAGTTGAGGGGTAGTTTAGCTGTTGGGGTAATTACTGCTGAGGGGTAATTGGCTGTGGGGTAGTTGATATTGAGGGGTTATTGACCTGTTGGGGTTATTGTTGTTGATGGGTATTAAGATTACTGTGTAGCTCCTGTTAAAAGCTTGTTTAGATGTGGAATGTTTTGTTGAGGGGGTATTTACCTGTGGTGGGGCAATAACTGTTGAGGGGTAATTGGGTGTGGGGTAGTTGACATTGAGGGGTTATTGACCTGTTGGGGTTATTGTTGTTGATAGCTTTAAAGATTTCTGTGTAGTTCCTGTTAAAAGCTTGTTTAGATGTTGTATTTGTTGTTGAGGGGCAATTACCTGTGGTGGGGCAATTACTGTTGAGGGGCTATTGCCATTGGGTTAGTTAATGCAGATGTATTTGATATTGTTGAAGGCTATTAGTTTAATGGTGTTGTTGCGGTTAAGAGGTAGTTTAGCAGATTGGGGCAATTACTGCTGAGGGGTAATTGGCTGTGGGGTAGTTGATATTGAGGGGTTATTGACCTGTTGGGGTTATTGTTGTTGATGGGTATTAAGATTACTGTGTAGTTCCTGTTAAAAGCTTGTTTAGATGTGGAATGTTTTGTTGAGGGGGTATTTACCAGTGGTGGGGCAATTACTGTTGAGGGGCAATTGGTTGTGGGGTAGTAAAATTGCCATTGGGGTAGTTATTGCAGATGTATTGGATATTGTTGAAGGCTGTTAGTTTAATGGGTTTGTTAATGTTAAGAGGTGATTTAGCTGTTTGGGTCAATTACTGCTGAGGGGTAATTGGCTGTGGGGTAGTTGACATTGAGGGGTTATTGACCTGTTGCGGTTATTGTTGTTGATGGGTATTAAGATTACTGTGTACTTCCTGTTAAAAGCTTGTTTAGATGTGGAATGTTTTGTTGAGGGGGTATTTACCTGTGGTGGGGCAATTACTGTTGAGGGGCTATTGCCATTGGGGTAGTTAATGCAGATGTATTTGTTATTGTTGAAGGCTATTAGTTTAATGGTGTTGTTGCGGTTAATAGGTAATATAGCTGTTTGGGGCAATTACTGCTGAGGGGTAATTGGCTGTGGGGTAGTTGACATTGAGGGGTTATTGACCGGTTGGGGTTATTGTTGTTGATAGCTTTAACGATTTCTGTGTAGTTCCTGTTAAAAGCTTGTTTAGATGTGGAATGTTTTGTTGAGGGGGTATTTACCTGTGGTGGGGCAATTACTGTTGAGCGGTAATTGGCTGTGGGGTAGTTGACATTGAGGGGTTATTGACCTGTTGGGGTTATTGTTGTTGATAGCTTTAAAGATTTCTGTGTAGTTCCTGTTAAAAGCTTGTTTAGATGTTGTATTTGTTGTTGAGGGGCAATTACCTGTGGTGGGGCAATTACTGTTGAGGGGCTATTGCCATTGGGGTAGTTAATGCAGATGTATTTGATATTGTTGAAGGCTATTCGTTTAATGGGGTTGTTAAAGTTAAGAGGTAACTTAGCTGTTTGGGGCAATTACTGCTGAGGGGCAATTGGCTGTGGGGTAGTTGTTATTGAGGGGTTATTGACCTGTTGGGGTTATTGTTGTTGATAGCTTTAATGATTTCTGTGTAGTTCCTGTTAAAAGCTTGTTTAGATGTTTTATTTGTTGTTGAGGGGCAATTACCTGTAGTGGGGCAATTACTGTTGAGGGGCTATTGCCATTGGGGTAGTTAATGCTGATGTATTTAATATTGTTGAAGGCTATTAGTTTAATGGGGTTGTTGCAGTTAAGAGGTAGTTTAGCAGATTGGGGCAATTACTGCTGAGGGGTAATTGGCTGTGGGGTAGTTGGCATTGAGGGGTTATTGACCTGTTGGGGTTATTGTTGTTGATAGCTTTAAAGATTTATGTGTAGTTCCTGTTAAAAGCTTGTTTAGATGTTGTATTTGTTGTTGAGGGGCAATTACCTGTGGTGGGGCAATTACTGTTGAGGGGCTATTGCCATTGGGGTAGTTAATGCTGATGTATTTGATATTGTTGAAGGCTATTCGTTTAATGGGGTTGTTAAAGTTAAGAGGTAACTTAGCTGTTTGGGGCAATTACTGCTGAGGGGTAATTGGCTGTGGGGTAGTTGATATTGAGGGGTTATTGACCTGTTGGGGTTATTGTTGTTGATGTGTATTAAGATTATTGTGTAGTTCCTGGTAAAAGCTTGTTTTTTTTTTTTGTTTTTTTTTTGAGGGGGTATTTATTTGTGGTGGGGCAATTACTGTTATGGGGCAATTACTGTTGAGGGGTAATTGGTTGTGGGTTAGTTAAAATTGAGTGGTTGTTCAGTTATACAGTTAATACTGCTGCATGGACTGAGGGAGAGAAGAGGTTCCGTGCGTGTGTTGTGTGAGCCTGTGGGGATTTCCCTTATGGAATGTTCAGTTCTGAACATTCCGCCATTCATTCTCTATGGGAAAAAGTCAACTTTGAGGACTTGTCCTGAGGACACCGTATGTCCGACATGTCCCAAAAGCACAAGCACACTTCTTCCATATGGGATCTGTGATCCTGCCAATTTTCAAGGCTCTAGCTCAAAAACTGCGACCTGTGAAAGTTACCGAAAACTCGAATAGAATAATAATAATAAGAAGAATAGAGAGAACAGTATGTTGGCTGCTTCGCAAGCCAACATAATGATTACATTTTCAAAGCTGATGTCAGATGTCAAACGGGCTTACAGAGAAGTTACATTGCAGTTCATTACAGTTTCATTACAGTTCTTGGTTGACAAACCTGCTTGCATCAGACTGAGTAACCGTCTGGTAAGCCGTTACTTCTCAGAATTGAGGGCAGCACCATTTTCTGGTACAGGTATGAAGACATAGGCCACGCCCATCAGCCCAGTCAACGCCTGTAGAGCCAATATGATACAACATCTTGTACTGACTTAAAGTTTTGGCTGAACCTTGTTCATTTGGACTTTTCAACTGTGTCATTTGGTAAGAGATGTTTATGGGTCTTGCATTGTGAAATGCATGTCTAGAGTCTTTCTTAACCTACCATGGCCTGCACTAACTGTTCTTGCATGTCTGTCTGTGTCTGTCACACACACACACACACGCACACACACACACACAGAATGTTCCTCAACTAGTCCTGCTGTTTTTGTGACTGTCTAGCAAGTCGATTACCAATAATACCAGGACCAGGGCTGAAACGATTCCTTAAGTAGCTCAATAACTAAAAATCATTGGAGCAAATTATTGCATTTATTTGCATTTAAACCTCTTTTAATGCATATGACTATATCCATAATGTTCGTTTTGTACCTTGTACAAAATACGTACAAGACATCGATGAAGACGATCACAGATTCAGTAGCTAAATACAAAAATACAAAAATGTAGAAGCATACTGAAACAACTTTTAAGTGATGAGATATTACTAGCAGGTTTACTTAATAGCAGACATGGACTTTAGCCAGAGTCCGGCGAGTCCAAACCTTCAGAGGCTTGAGAGATCCACACAGCAGGGCTGCTAGTGTTTCTTCAGAAGTTTAGCCAGCAGAGTAGATAGTTCACAAATTATGTGAATTGTAAAAAACCATGATAACGAATTGTGCCAGTTCAATTAAACAGACATCAAATCATCTTATTTTTCTTCTTCTATGCAGCATGAATAGATATACATGCCACTGTGTTCACAACTAATTAATAAATTGAATGAATTAACAAATGTTAGACATTGCACTGATCCAATATGTATCGATACAGAGATGCTCGATTGGATAAGACATATTAAAGAACGCTGATCCCATGACATTATAAATGCAGCCTGAAACTAGCACAGTGCTGCTTGCCTTATAAAACACAGCACATGACAACAGGCAGGTTGGTTTGAGCAAGTCACATGATGCTGTAGTTTGAGCACCTTATACACATGTATAACTGGGGCGGTTTCTTCTCATTAATGATTAAAACACATTATGTTCAAATGCAGGTGTCCATGCACTCACGTGATTTTCCATTGCTGTCCTAGTGATCCAGGGTGGAGAAGAGCTACCTGCCTTCCACAAGTGTGAACTACACAACTAGACGTGCGTGTTGAGAATCACGTACTAATAACGCACTTCTCTACATTAATGAAGTTAATTACTCTATGGCTTTACTGTATTCAAATCGCATGAAAAAATGCTCACAGCCACTGTTTTACATTAGCCCGCTGAATTTTAAGGTACACATTATATTTGGAATAAGTTTTTGTTTGTTTATTCCTTGAAAGAATAACTCATGTAAACCATCAGATTTAAGACCAATTGAACAATTATAGCAGTTATAAGGATGTTATTAATTAATCATGAAAATGACTTTATGGAATTACAGAAAAATGTCCATGAGCTACAGTGTAGGAGTAAATGATGCAGCTGAGGTGTGTGTGTGTGTGTGTGTGTGTGTGTGTGTGTGTGTGTGTCTACAGTGTAGGAGTAAATGATGCAGCCGTGCTTGTGTGTGTGTGTGTGTGTGTGTGTGTGTGTGTGTCTACAGTGTAGGAGTAAATGATGCAGCTGTGCTGAGGTGTGTGTGTGTGTGTGTGTGTGTGTGTGTGTGTGGACTGAACAGCAGTGGAAGGGAGAATCTATTTGATGCTGCACACATACACACTGTCACCCTGCTGTGAACCTGTGCTGTACAGCTGGCCTTCTACACACCCCTCATTTAACAAGATCCCGACTGAGGCACCAACACTGTACTGGGTGGACTGGGTGATCTTTGCCTACTAAAGCAGCTGCCATCTCCTTGTATTGAAACCTGAGTGCTGAGAGATGATCTGTGCTTCTGCAGACACCTCCGACCATGTGGAGATACGATGTCTGGTTCTTCCCTTCAGCCTTTGCAAAACTTGACCAGGAATGTCCAGTTGTTGAGGAATAGTTGTTCAGGAAACAATTCCCAGGTCTGTTAGCATAATGGAAAAAAAATAAGTCATGGTCTGGTGGTAGGGAACTGGTCTTGTGACCGGAGGGTCGTGGGTTCGATTCCCAGACCTGAGGCCATGACTGAGGTGCCCTTGAGCAAGGCACCTAACCCCAACTGCTCCCCGGGCGCCGGGCTAGGGCTGCCCACCACTCTGGGCATGTGTGATCCACAGCCCCCTAGTAATCACTAGTGTGTGTGTGTGTGTGTGTGTGTGTGTTCTAACTGCACAGATGGGTAAAAAGCGGGAGACAAATTTCGATTGCGGTGTAAAAATCACAATTGACAAAATACAGCACATTGACATTTTTTACATTTACATAAGGGCTGGTTGTGCATCAGCAGAATGAGCGTTGGTAAGAATCACATGAACGTGCCCTGTGAGATGTAGCTCAGAGCCAACGGGCGTTTTGGTGGTCTTGGTCTCCCAGCAGAGGGCTGGAGGCAACAGACACACAGAATCACAGCCTGGATGTCACACTCCACAGCAGTTCAACTGAACTACAAGCAGCGACCCCAGGGGGAAAGAGGTGTTCCGTGTGTGTGTGTGTGTTTGGGATGGGTGGGTAAGTGTGAATGACGTTACCCCCACCCCTGGAAAAACAGATTATTGCACTACACGAGTGTAACTTTAGTTCACATCCCTATGGCTTTCCCAACGGTGTGCATGATTCTTCTGGTCTCAGCGGTGTGATTATAAAATATATGCGTGGCATAATGTGGGCCAGAGTCTGTCCTACTTCCTGTCTCCAAATACAAATATGCATAAGCCCCGCCTCCTCGTTCCCAACACACTGTCAGACTCTGCTGTCAGTCTCTCTCTCTCTCTCTCTCTCTCTCTCTGTCTGTCTTTTCTGTCTGTCTGTTTCTTTCCTCTCATCTCTTTGTCTCTTTCCTCTCTCTCTCTCTCTCTCTCTCTCTCTCTCTCTCTCTCTCATCTATGTGTAAAAATAAAGGAAATGTTTGTACACTGATAGTGAAGTAGATACCGCTGTAAGTACCTTTAAATTGATGGTGGTGGAGATTAATGTGTCATTAGTGCAAAGTTGATGTCAGATGGGGTTTAGTAGACGGGGCTTAATAATAGGTTGTGTTAGCATAGGGTGTGTACAGAGGGGGGTTGGTGGAGTGTGTGTATGGGGGAGGGATTAGTAGGTGGGTTGTGGTGTTGGTGTAGGCTTGATGTAGAGGTTTAGTCTGTAGGTTGGGGTGTGTGTAGGTTGGGGGGTGTGTGTAGGTTGAGGGTGTAAGTGTGGGGTCTGGACATGTTCACTGGGGCGTTGGGCGTTATGTAAATCTTCAGTTAATAGGTTGAGCACCAGTTTCTTCAGGTGGGTTTGGCATATTCTCCAACTGACAACAGTCAACCTGTCTCTGCCTGTTGCCCTGGCGACAGTGGGTCTTCCTCCCTAACCTCTGACCTTTGTGATGTTTTCTGTTGCTCTCTTACTGGCTATAGCGTATTGACATCACCGATATCGGCTGATTGTTAGAGTTGTCACTAACCACACTGACTGTATACACACACACACACACACACACACACACACACGCGCCCGCGCACACACACAGACACATCGAGCTTGTGAGCAGCCTAATGCTGCAAGACATCACACACACACACACACACACACACATCCACGTGTGCGTGTGTCCTAATCAGTTCACATGCTGTGTGGAGTGTCTCTTACGCAAATAGCTTAGGCTAGACAGGATGATGACGAAAACGCCTGAGTTAATGTCTCTGCTTGTTCCCTCTCTCTCCTCTTCTGTCTGTCTCTCTCTCTCTCTCTCTTTCGTTTGCCTTTGTGTCTGACTCTTTCTTCTCATCTTTGTCTGTCTGTCTGTCTCTCCTGTCCTCTCCTCTTTCTCTCCATTGTCACGGCTCCTGGGATGAGCAGACCAAAGTCACTGATGTCATGACCCCGTTCTCGGGTTGGGCTCGGTGTCTTTCTGGTGCTGTTCTAGGAACGGTACCATTCTTCGTTTTTGTCCTAACTTGACCTCGCGGGGATGTAAAGTGCATGCAGTACTGTGGCTGCTTTAGTTGTTACGTGGAGTTAGCGGGGTTAAATAGGGCATGTTCTAGCTGTTCTTTCTTGGTATCCTGGCATTATCTTTCCAGAGAGGCAGAGAGAGAGAGAGAGAGAAACTGGGGGAGAACAGAAGTGGAGGAATAGATTAAAGGAGGCGTGATGGAGGAGTGGAGAGTATGTGTGTGTGTGGAGGTTATGGGTAGCAGGAAGGTCTGTTAGGTGTATTTGTAGGCTACTGAGTGTTAGCAGCATGGTGTGTGTGTGTGTGTGTGTGTGTGTGGGGGGGGGGGGGGGGGGGGGGGGGGGGTACTGAGGGAGGGGTCATGTGCATTTCTCATCCCGAGTGTTGCTTGTCCAATCAGCCCAGCAGTATTCTACACAGGTGTCAGACTCACCCTCTTACATTTGACCTGAATTCCCTGGTTGTGTGTGTGTGTGTGTGTGTGTGTGTGTGGGGAGGGGGTGGAGTGGGGTTAATCTTATTAGTTTGGTGCAAAGCCATTCTCCCTCCCTCTCTCCCTCCTCTTTTTCTCTGATCCTTTCTTTCTTTCTGCTTGTTTATCACCCTCTCCCCCTGCCAGTGTGAGTCTCTCTCCCCGTGTCTGTCTGTCTGTCTCTCATAATCAGTCTGAGAGTCCTGATTCATTGTGTTGGCTGTAGCTCAGAGGCCCTTATGGGTGCACCAGCCTCTGATGTGTGTGTTCCTGGAAATCCTCCTTCTCTCTTTCCCTTCAATAATGTATTTACTGTTAACTGTCAGCGCTGGCTTGGGTGCAGACTCACCCAGTCATGGCAGGAGCTGGCCAAGCACGGGTGGAGCTACACCAACGCAGACAGGGCGCACTTCATTCTGGCTACGTCACCACCACCACCACCACCACCATCATCATCATCATCTGTTTTTGGCTTATCCAGGTGTTGGTTGGTTTGTATTAACTGAAGCCTTTGAGTTGTTTGTCTCTGTCACACACCTCGTTTAGTCCACCAGTGTGTCCTGTCTGCTCTGAGTCCAGCGTCTAAGGCTTTAATAAACAGCTGGGAATGTTAATAACCCCGCCGACAGCTTCCCGGTCTGTTAACCAGTCGCCGTGCCCGCAGGTCTGCCCGGTGGCCATGGAGACAGACAGACGGGGTGACCCCGAGGGTCTTACCCAGGTCAGGCACCTTCCAGTGGGGCTCGCTCCATCAGCACAGAGCCCTCAACCCTGCGTGGTGCTCCTGCTGGAGGTCTTCACAAGCCCCGGGGCACGTGTTCCTCAGGCTCTCTCATCTGTTTGACTGTGTCTGCCTCTGCTTCAGGCTTTGGGCTGGTTTTACATTCACTGATCCTAGATCAGTTTTAAGCTTGTTTGATCTGAGGCGAGTTCCACCACGTTGATCTTGTGATTCAGTGTTGGGCTTTAGTCGAGCGGCTTGTGCTCAGAGCAGCAGAGACAGGTGGGGATGTGGGTGGAATGTAAGTAAGGATTTTAAATTATTATTATTTAAAGGACTAGTGTGTGAAGTGTTCTTTCAGAACGAACATAATGCCGTCATCAGACTGAGAGCAGACAGTGTTAGACCTGCACAGGTAGTTAATATTTGGGGGGGGGGTTGGTTACTCGCTGGGTTGCTGACTTTGGACACATATCTGTGTGATCATTTGGACTCCCCCTCCCCTGTAACCATGTTCCTTGTACACTCAGCATGGTGGTAAAGGGCCTTGTGTCTTCAGTGAGGTTAGTGTGCTGGGGATGTTGAAGTTAAGAAGACCGATGGTCAGCTCACCTTTATTGGTCTGTGTTCCTGGAGACTAGCGGTTGTGCCCCAACAGGCGTTTGCCTTTGAAGCCTCATAGATATGATTCAGTTCACTTATATAATTCCCAGTCGGTGACGGGCTTGTGGCACCATTTTGAAAGCGCTAATGTCTTAAATCCTTTTGCTTTGATGACTAAAGTTTGTTTAGGTTCACTTTTCCCAGGTGCTCAGTGTATGAAGCGTTTAAGACGCAGCCGCCGTCAGTAGCTATGGGAGCTGTTTCTAAAGATATTTATTCCCTGTTTCCAAGCAGATGTCAGAGGCTTAAAGAGGTTTTCTTCTCCCTTCTTCTTTTAACATTTTTTCCTTTGTCTCCATCACCTGAAGCCCGTGGTGTTTGTCCAAGCCCAGAAGGCTGTTTGATGTGGTGGAGGTGTGTGTGTGAGTGCTTCTGGGTAAATTCTGCAGCGGGCCGGCAGGGCCAGTGTTCTGCTGGGTGCCCCCTCCGTCGGCCGACGCCTTTTGAAGACGGCCGCCATCATGCCAAATCTGCCCAAATGTTCTGAAATAAACTGCACTGAAAGTTTTAGGCAGAGTTTTAAAATGGAGTGAGTGGAGAGGAGGGGGCGGAGTTATGAATGGTGTGTTTTTAAAGCACGCACAGTGCCCATGTGAGTCTGAGAGATTATACACACACACACACACACACACACGTGCTCTGTTCAAATGTCCTAAATGTCTGTTCAGTGTTTATTACAGATCACAGCTGAAGACACTATAGGAGTGCACATTCCCTAATGAATACACACACACGCACACATGACTGTTTGTCTTTGGTCCCCTGTGTGCTTGTCATTTGAAAGACTGAATTCTGTAGGTTGTGCTTTTATTCTGAGAACACATGTTGTTCCCACACTATGTAGTAATGTGTGCTGTTCAGACATGCACTGATGGGTGAGTGTAAGGTGGAGGTGGGTGTAGTTCTATGTGAGTCTGAGAGATTGACGGGTGGAGGTGGGTGTAGTTCTATGTGAGTCTGAGAGATTGACAGGTGAAGGTGGGTGTAGTTGTATGTACAGGAGTGACGGGTGGAGGTGGGTGTAGTTCTATGCGAGTCTGAGAGATTGACGGGTGGAGGTGGGTGTAGTTGTATGTGCGGGAGAGACGGGTGAAGGTGGGTGTAGTTGTATGTACAGGAGTGACGGGTGGAGGTGGGTGTAGTTGTGTGTGCGGGAGTGATGGGTAAAGGTGGATGTAGTTGTATGTGCAGGAGTGATGGGTGAAGGTGGGTGTAGTTGTATGTACAGGAGTGACGGGTGGAGGTGGTTGTAGTTGTGTGTGCGGGAGTGATGGGTGAAGGTGGGTGTAGTTGTATGTGCAGGAGAGACAGGTGGAGGTGGATGTAGTTGTATGTGCAGGAGTGACTGGTGGAGGTGGATGTAGTTGTGTGTGCAGGAGTGATGGGTGGAGGTGGGTGTAGTTGTGTGTGCAGGAGTGATGGGTGAAGGTGGGTGTAGTTGTGTGTGCAGGAGTGATGGGTGGAGGTGGGTGTAGTTGTGTGTGCAGGAGTGACGGGTGGAGGTGGGTGTAGTTCTACGTGCTGGAGTGACCTCCTCCTCTACAATAACGTAATGGTGTGCTGGACCGTCGGCCCCAGAACTGTAACCAACATAAACAGTGAAAAACACACCAAACACAAGTTTATGTCCTCTGTGTTTCTCTTCATGAAAACACTGGAAAAGCACTTAGTTAGCATAACGCATGCTTACAGCTTTATGTCATCTTTTTAACAATCGTAAAACATTGCAGCGCGTTTGTGTGTAGGTATAACTCTACCAGGCAGCCCGTGTGTGTGTGTGTGTGTGTGTGTGTGTGTGTGTGTGTGTGTGTGTGTGTGTGTGTGTGTGTGTGTGTGTGTGTGTGTGTGTGTAGGTAGGTAGGTAGGTATAACTCTACCAGGCAGCCTGTGTGTGTGTGTGTGTGTGTGTGTGTGTGTGTGTGTGTGTGTGTGTGTGTGTGTGTGTGTGTGTGTGGGTAGGTAGGTAGGTAGGTATAACTCTACCAGGCAGCCCGTGTGTGTGGACAGGTAGGTAGGTAGGTAGGTATAACGCTACCAGTCAGCCCCGCTGTATGTGTATGTACAACTCTACCAGTCAGCCCAGCTGTCTTGTGTCCCAGCATATACTTCACCCAGTCTCACTGTCCTGTCTGTGTTCATGCAGAGTGTCTCTGCAGGTGTCTCTCACTGTCCTGTACTGACTTACCCAGTAGATTCATCCACACTGTATTTTTGTGTTGCTTTTGATAAAAGCATCCAGTGTATCTATAGGGTGCACACCCAGCCTCTATATAGGGGGAACAGATCCAGTGTATCTATAGGGTTCATGTAGTTGTATAGGGGAATAGTTGTTGTATAGGGGAATAGATCCAGTGTATCTATAGGGTGCACACCCAGCCTCTATCTAGGGGAATAGATCCAGTGTATCTATAGGGTGCACACCCAGCCTCTATATAGGGGAACAGATTCGTTCTTGTCTTCGGTCCTGACACTCACCCTACAGTGTGTGGCTGAGACCCAGTAACAGGCGTCCACCCCCGTCTACAGCACAGTCAGAGAAATGGAGACACAAGCCCTGCTAACCTAGTTTCTCATCGCACTAATACACAGGCACAGTGGAGGACAACACTATCTCACACACCCACTGCGCAGTGGAGGACAACACTATACCTCACACACCCACTGCGCAGTGGAGGACAACACTATACCTCACACACCCACTGCGCAGTGGAGGACAACACTGTACCTCACACACCCACTGCGCAGTGGAGGACAA
>NW_027506885.1:620000-622500 GCF_052324685.1 Brachyhypopomus gauderio
GCTAACGCAGACGTTCTTGGATTTAGCCTCGTACCACATTGGCATGCCCAGCCCGCTCAAGCAGCGTTGGGCTGTGGCGGTATCGTTCTGTACAGCTGGGAAGGTGTGTGCTTTTGTTCAGCGTGTTCCCATTTCAACCTTAACACGTCATGTAAGCTTGTCACAAACGTGAATAGACGTTTAAAGAGTTCCTGCGGAAGGCCTAGAGGTGGAAAGCAGACACTAGTGGAGGTGAAGTTCATCTCACTGAAGCTCCCGGTGTGAGCAGAAGGGAGACATTGTGCCAGGTTTAAATGTATTTTTTTAAAGTATTTAAGTATTTTCATAACATTTAATGCATTCTAGTGCATCATATAGAACGCGGCCTTGAATGGCCAATAGCAGCAACGTGTGTGTGCGTACGTACGTACGTACGTACGTGGTTAAATTAAATTATTCAACAAAAAGGCTTCAAATGCACCAGATTCAAGTGTGAAGAATCTATTTCATTTATTTGTTTAGCTGTGCAGATACGCAGCCATACTTTTGGAAGCAAGTAATCGAAATGATTCCTATAGAAATTCCAGCGTAAATGGTGCGTTTCAGCTGTCTTTCTGAAGACCCTTTTCCTGAAGAGAGGAGAGAGTGCTGACAGATGTATGTCTAATTTACGTGAAATTCTGGAGTACATGGCTAAGAGAGTCATCTCGTTTAATCTTGGAAAAAATAACATGCCAAACACACAAACCTGGTTTTCCATTAAATCTGGAATACATTTTTAAAAGAAACAGATGATGGGTCAGTACTTTGACATTTATCTTCAGAAAGAATAGATATATACACTTACATACATGTAGTGTATGTGTAATGCATGTGTATATGCACATGTATGTGTATACATACAGGTGATGTAGTATCTATCCACTTGCACCATTGGCCTGTGTAGATGGTGGGACATCTTGGGGAAGAGGTGAGATGTGCCTTTGTTAGTAGAGGTGAATGTGATTATCAGACCTGGTATAAATTCCTGGTGTCCACAGCACTGGTTAAATGAAGTGGCCCAGCCCTCCAGGCAGTGTGGTGGTGGGCTGGACTAGTGGCCCACTGTGTGCTCACGTCTGGCTCAACGCTGTGTTTCTGGCAGGTGATTGGCTACTTCAGTCAGCGGCTGGAGCAGGCAGGAACAGATCTCTCTGTTGAAAGAGTTCAGGAGGTCATCAAGAAAGGGGCAGTGGCCCTGCCTAAAGACCGCCTGAAGGTACAACAAACACACACACACACACACACACAGGCGCAAAACTCAAGCAAACATATGCACACCCTCTTACACATGAACAAACATGTTTTCAGAAAACATGCACTCACACACACACACACACACACACACACACACACACACACACACCCAGCATCAAATGCTCTCTGACCTGCATCACAGTACCCATCGATTGACCTTTGTGACCTTTTCACTGTGAAGAAGCCAAAATGGATGGATTTAATGAGGTGTGGAGGTGGAAAGAGGGAGAGAGAATGAGAGAATGAGAGAAAGAGAGAGAGAGAGAGAGAGAGAGAGAGAGAGTGGTCTGCACCCAGCCACAGAGCCTTACAGCCACTGAAACACGTCTTATGCTTACCACGAATGAACAATGATTTCAGCAACACACAGTAAAAATGGTCCTGATATAACTACAGACATCTCTCATCTTTATCTAATGTCTGTGTCTATTCTCTAATTTACGCATGTCTTAAAGTAACTTGTTTAATTTACCAGCCTTAAGTTGACTGGTTTAACTGCTTGATTTACTGTTCGATTGGCATGTTGGGGACAAGCAGACATCTGAAGCAGGTGTGTGATCTGTTGTTTACGCCCTCATTCATGACCGGTGTCGGTGTTGAGTGTGGGGTGGTCAGAGTGTCCACCTCAAAGTACTGCAGTAGTGCAGAATAGACTGGGAAAACTACACACACGAGACCGTTGAGCATTATTACTGTGTAAATTGTGTATTCACTCAACACAGGTCGTAGGATACAGGTTTGCCCCGCTGAAAGTCTCTGCAGCGAGGCGATGTGAGAATGGGTCTCTGCCGTCCCCCTGGGGGGAGAGAGGGAGAGGGAGAGAGAGAGGGAGAGAGAGAGAGAGAGAGAGAGAAAAGGATAAAAGGGAAAAATGAGAACACAAGAGAAAGTGCTGGAAAGAGTGTCTGTGGGTCAGGCCTAATCTTCATTATCACTAAATGCTGCTTCATAGCCATTCATTACCACTCTATAACACACACACACACACACACACACACACACACACACACACACACACACACACACACACACACACACACACACACACACACACACACACACACACACACACACACACACACAATGACATCTCAAGGAGAGCCCAGACAGTGCAGGGTCCAGGACACGAGTAAATTTATGGCACATGTGTCGTTGGCGTTCACTCCCTTCCCACAATCCCCGTGTGCGTCCCATAAATCAGGAGATGCGTCTCCAGCGTGTGTCG
>NW_027506885.1:627500-642923 GCF_052324685.1 Brachyhypopomus gauderio
GATTGCTAACTAAAGCGTTCCACACTGCTGCGTGTCCATTGGCCAAGGCTCTCCAGTGCGTTCTGGATAACTCCTCCCTTCAGGTGTGACCTGCTGGACTTTGATTGACAGCACTGGGCTTGTTATGGCTCTGTACTTGCAGCCTGACAGATCCAGTTACGTGTGGGTTAACCAGAGTTTTATTTAAACATGAAAACCTCTCGAGGTGTTTCCCGCTGTGTTGAGATACCCGTTACTTAATTTAGCCGAAATGTATTTACCTGACAGGACGATGGAATTACAGAGCAGTGAAGAGTCACCATGACATGGGGAACGTCACCTGAAATCAGAGCTTCTGTCAGACTACAGGGAACCTGCTCACAGTATAGTGGGTAATCCAGACTGAGCTTGGCACGGGTTCAAAGGTTTATCCTTCCAGATAACCTGGAAATGGTTTTGTGTGTTTCCACCCAATTACCTGAATTAGTCGATTTGAATTACACTGAAAACTGATTTAATGCTGAATTTTAGAATGGAAATAATGTGTGTGTTTGTATGCGTGTGACGCCCTACGTCTTTCTTGCAGAAGTTTCCGGAGCTGAAGTTCAAGTACGTTGAAGAAGACCAGCCTGAAGACTTCTTCATCCCTTATGTGTGGTCTCTGGTCTTTAACTCTGGAGTTGGGCTCTACTGGAACTCTCAGGGAATTGAACTTTTCAGCATGGACTCACCCTGAGTGTGTGTGTGTGTGTGTGTGTGTGTGGTGCGGGTGTGTGACATTTCCCACACTTCCTGTCTTACTTCCTCATAATGGACTCCTGGGCTTCCATTATCTCTAGTTTCACCATCAGACCTCATCAAGAGTTCAAAGGGCATGTCACTCAAAACACTGCTCAGCTCTCAGACAAGTGGTCCCTTTGGTACCGTTGCACTTCTGAGTATAGTGCAGTTCTGTTGAGAAGCATGTTTAAAACTTGTTTATCACTGCTTAAAAGCCACTTTTATTTGGTTATTAATAACATGAGATTTTGTTAGTTTATGTTGGTTTTTGAGAGATTTTCATGGTATATTTATAATGGGTCAGGGAAGATTTAAAAATGTATAAATTGACATGGGAATGTGCTTCACCTTTTTCAGATTTGTGAATATTAGCTTTTTTCCCCCTTGGTCATTTTGATATTTTGGGCAGTGGTTAAATTCGTCACACAAGTTTTTGTGGAAAGTGTAATGATTTAAATAAAAGGTCATCCTCATTCTGGTCTGGCCGATAACAGTTCTGATACTAGTTTATCGCCATCATTAAACCTGTTGTGTTGTATACGCTACTTTTTGTTATTGTTATTTGTTTGTTTTCTAAGATATGTTTTAAAGAGGTATTTATTGTTATAAATGATTATCTTGCCTATACAGCATCTTTGTTTAGTAGTTCATTTGTACACTTTTCGGTGCAGAAATTCTAAATGAGCATAAAGCTAACTTAATTTCTAATGCCAGTACAAATAAGAATTATTTTAGACACCCATGTAAACAATCTGTGTATGGATTATAATACTGTATAGATTTGATTTAAAGCATGTACATTCATAAACATATAGACCCAGCATGTCTGTTACACATTTTATTCTTGTGTGTGTGTGTGTGTGTGTGTGTGTGTGTGTGTGTGTGTGTGTGTGTGTGTGTGTGTGTGTGTGTGTGTGTGTCGGGTGGTGGAAGGCAGATCTTTTCAGACTAACTGTGCTGTAGTTCTAGACGTAAGAGTTGTGTGAGGGTGTAGGGGTGTGTGTGTGTGTAAGAGAATTAGCCACTTGTGGTCATTTCTGCATTTTGTTCGTGGCACTTTTCAAACTGCCACATCACAGAACCTGAGTGTCTGTGGTTCTGTTGGGTCAGCATTGCTAACAGGTCACCCCCCCCCCCCCTACTGTCTGTAGTTCTCTTGGGTCAGCATTGCTAACAGGTCACCCCCCCCCCTACTGTCTGTAGTTCTCTTGGGTCAGCATTGCTAACAGGTCACCCCCCCCCCCCTACTGTCTGTAGTTCTCTTGGGTCAGCATTGATAACAGGTCACCCCCCCCCTACTGTCTGTAGTTCTCTTGGGTCAGCATTGATAACAGGTCACCCCCCCCCCCCTACTGTCTGTAGTTCTGTTGGGTCAGCATTGCTAACAGGTCACCCCCCCCCCCTACTGTCTGTAGTTCTCTTGGGTCAGCATTGCTAACAGGTCACACCAGTGTCTGTCCCCCTGAGTGTTTATATGGTATTTTAAATACTATATACAGTACATGCATATCAAGATCATAAGCTCCTCTTATTTTTCTTTGATAATTGGGTGGGAGGGGGGGTGTTCTTGCTAACTCTGGTAACAATGCAAGTGAAAAGAATGACACTATAGTGGGGTAGTGTTACAGAATAACACTACCCCTGTCAGTATTTCACTCCAGAAACCCTCTTCACTTTTTTATTGATTGATTGCTGTATTTCTAATCATTCGTTGCTTGGTGTTTGTGTACTGAGGCGGTAATATGGGAAGCTGAGGGTCATATGTGCGTGTGCTGCAGCAGCCTGGTGAGATGTGGAAGTCTTCACCACACACAAGCTACAGGCCATTTACAACACACGCGTCGACACACACACTCCACACCGCCTCTCTCTGCTCCTCTCTTCTCCCATGGGGGGGGGGGGGGGGGGATGTGCGTGTTTTTCCTCTCAAGTGAACAGGAAGCCGGCGTTTACTGTAATTGCAGGTCACCGAAAGAGCAAACTCACATCAGAGAGGGCTCTTAAAATGGCGTCTGAAATTGTAGACGTTAGTTCAGGGCCCTAATGGCCTCCTGTATTCTTATCACAACTCTGTGTGTACGCCACTGGCCTTACAAACATTTTTCTGCTAACGTTTAGGCAGCTGTTGTGCACGTTCTGTGTCTGTGGGTCTGTCTTGGGCTTTATTTACTTTGACCGTGAAGCTGAAGGAAGCATTATTCTCCCGGCTGGACTATATATAAGAAAAATAACAGGAAGATCTGCAAAAACATACATTTGTGGTGTTCGTACACTGCACTGAACAGTACAGTGCAGCTTTGGTGAACTAGTGAATCAAACAGTACAGTCCAGCCTTAGTGAACTAGTGAATCGTACAACCACTCAGGTTTCCGAGTGAAAGAGAGACCAGTTACTATAGTGCATCTCAGCAACCGTGAACACCATGCACAATATAGGTCATTTCTCTTAGCAACGGGAATAGAGAAGTGTTTGAATCGTTTATTCGTGTTTTTATAAAGAATCGTAAGAAATATGTAACAGGGATTTTAGCATTTTCCAAAATTAACAATTTTATCTCATTTCTCATCAAACAATTGTGTAAATGTATATTTATTCTGCACTAAGTTGTTAACCCCTGCCCCTGGAGGGCTCTGTATTTTCTTATGAACATGCTTGTATACCTTTACTGTGTGTGGGTGTGAGTGGGTGTGTGTGTGCGCACATGCTGCCCAGGCCAAAACAACAGATGGTAGAGGTCTTGCTGTAATGACTTGCGTGTTCTTACCTAGGGGGGTCACCTTACCTGCTCCTGGCTTTGCCTTTCAGGTGACAGCTGCTGATGAATGCACCCTGGGACTCTGGGAATTGTAGTTCCCTAGGACCGCCGCTTGGGGCTGTTTCCCTGCAGGTCCTGGACAAAAAGTGCCACATTACCCTGTTCTCGTCCTACCTTTGCTTTACCAAAGTCCCGGTCTTAAGCACTTCAAGAGACACAGCAAAGCTGCTCTCAGATCAGCTTAAACGGATGATCTGCAGGACCACAGATGCGTTTGGGGTTTGCAGGTGGCATGAAGCGCATTAATAAAGTGATGAGACTGTGCTGGTCTCAGACCTGTTACACAGCACATAGGGTTTACTGTAACGCTACTTTTGTACACGCCCCAGCTGCCTGTGGGTCAACACTGACCCGGCTCGTATTGTGCTGTAGGACCGGATGGGGTTTTGCTTCCATCTTGGATTCATTCTCCTTATTTGTTCATGGTTTTCAAAATGTTTGATTGTGCGTCTTTTGTTGACTTCTTTGAAGGGCATTTATTGGTATTTGTTAATTAGCACATTTGTTTGATATTTGTATGAAACTACTGAACCATTAGTCTGTTATGCTCTTGTGTTCTTCAGAAAATCATCTTGTACTTTGAAATAGTGTGTTTGAAATTAAAATGAGAGAAATGGTTGGAACTGGGCTGTGGACCCCTGGTTTACCCTCACTGAACTTTGACCTTGGTGCAGTTGAATCCTGCTTGGTTCACTCTGTGTTGAGGGCTAACGATGAACAGCAGGGTCAAACGTCTGGGGGAAACTCTAAACCCCCCCATGTAACGGAGATCCCTGCCGCCTGGCCAGCGTCACTGTGGCAACGCTGGTGTCACCTGCACTTCTCCGTCCGACGCAGGTACTACGGTCCGGCTTCGTTCGGACCTACTGGGGCCTCGTGCTGAGCTGTGAGCCGGTTGAAGTTTAGTGATCAATCGCACTGATACCAGAATACAAAATTGGGGGGCCACCTGACAGACGCGTTTCTTCCCCTCGCCGTGATCGTCTGTCTTGCACTCTGTCTTCTCAAACGCCACTGGAAGTCCTTGAGGTAGCCGAGCACGATTTTACAGTGCACTTCAGTGCCGTATAAGACTCATAAAGCTGAGGTCTAGAGTTCAGCGCCCAGCCATAAAGCCCTTTGAGCTGTTACAATTCCTCCTTTTCACAGAGAGGCACAGAGCAGGGTCATAGCCTGGCATATGGCGTCCTGTCCTGGAGCCAGAGAGGCAGCTGGGGGTGGGTGAGGGGGTGTGATGACGCAGGGGGAGGGGGCTGTCATCAGGGGCTGTCCTGTCTCCCGCACAACTCCCTCTCACAGGGAACATTCTGTGTTGGCCACCTCGCCAGATGACGCACATCTCCGTCCGACCAGAGTCACCACTTCATTTGGGTTCTTCTGCTTCTTCTTTCAAATGTCGTATTCAATTCTGCATTTTTTTTTCTTCGATCTTCTGAGTTTTCTTCACTTCTTTGTCTTTGCTGTCTAATTACATTTTTTCTTGGCCTTTTTTGGGTTGTTTTTTTCAGTGTTCACCCCCATCTCTCTCTCACACACACACACACACACCTACCTTTCCCATTCATTCATTCACTCTCACATATTTGTACCGCCGTCCTGAACACTAAGCTTGCTCTATTTTCAGCACAGATATAGGGTGAGTAATTACAGGAGGTAATTACACGCCAGCTTCTGAGAACATAACAGCATAACGGTGGTGATTTTAGCGAGTGCTGGTCTTTCACCTGCCTCATATTCCCAAGAAGAGATTGTATGGTCCCTCACACGTGAACGTATGTGTGCGGGACCAAACCTCAGGAGACGTTTTACTCTGGTGGACACTGTTGGAGACGGTGGAGACTGATATGATTGTCTCCTTTGTGCCTTCAGCCTGAGACGTACACTAAATGTTTTCCTTGACGTTGAGAGAGACCAAACTCCAAAACGGTATGTTGAGTTTAAACGGCATTTAGTGGACGATGAAAGCAACGTGTCTCCATGTAGGTTTACAACTTCACTTTCATGTTTTAAAAGAGGCTTCACATTACATTATATTGCACTGGATTATTTAAGAATACTTATTAGTGACCATAAGGATCAGAAAACTCCATCTTATGACATTTTTTTCCATAACTTGGAATGATATTTGTCGATCTCCTTCATTCTGTGTTTTGCTTCTCGAGACCACCACCACAAACCTGCTCTCCCTGGTCAGCGTGGTCAGCGTGGTCACTTGCTCCCCGCCGTAGTGTTGCCTTCATTCCAAGCTCCCTCTTGACATGCCAGTGTGCCCTTTGACCTCATCAGTGAGGTGAGGGTCAGACTGCTTCCTGTGCCCTGTTCACGTGCACTTCATGCCTGGTGTGTAACCTTTGTCAACACTCCTGGTTCAGCCCACTGTGATCAGCGTGACGGTGTCCAGTATCTGGACAACCAGGGCTACCAGTGCCTTCCCAGTGTTTTATTTTCTATTGGTCATTTTAAATACAGTTGTTAGGGACAGCACACAGTGTCCGTGAGACCACCACCCCCTGAAGGGCCACGGGGTCACGTACCTCTAAATGTCACCATTCTCTCACATACGGATCCGCTCCCTAAATACGTCCCTCAGGACATGTTTCCCAAAGTCTCAGAAATGTCAACATAATGGGAGCATGTAACATTCAAGCACCAATCTCCAATTACAGTTCCTGCCACAACTTGCCCGTATGCCTTTGTAAATAGTTTGAGTCACAGGATATGTGCCGTTCAGGCGCATTATAAAAACACATAAAAGTTTATTTTAAATGTATTCATTCATTAATTCTAAACTGTGTTCCATATTGGCTGCACTCATCTGTCTACCCTTTCTATCCTTTCATTCATCCTTCCATCTACCCATAGGAAACCATTGATTTTTATAACTGCCTTAATTTTCAAGTCACAGTGATCAAACCTGATGAAAGGAGTCAATAGCTGACCGCAAACACCAAGCTGTATTCAGTATTGACTGTACTCATCCGTCTACCCTTTCTATCCTTACATTCATCCCTCTATCCTCCCATAGGACTCCTTTGTTTTTATAACCGCTCCATCTGTGAAGATAGAACTAAATTTACTGTTCTTATTGAACAACTAGTCTCTGTACTGTAATCACTGTACTGATTATCAGTTAACATTATTAACATAGTTTTCTTGCCGTTACAGCAGGTTTTGTCAGGCCAACTTAATAAGCTTTACTTTCTAGTTTGTTCTTTGTTTTCTCTTCATTGACATTTTGATACTCAAAAACAACAGAAATGCTCAAGAGACACAATGCAACGTTTATTTAATAACCAGCATTACATTAACATATTTGCTACAACTTTCAATTACACATAAAAGGTCCATCACACTTTTCTGTGTGTGTGAACCGTTGGGTGATCGTTTGTTCTTGCATTAACTTGAATCAGGAATGGCATTTTACTCATTAAAAACGCCTCGTTCTTTGTTGTGATCGGTGTTTCTTTTTTTGGTGAGACGTGAATTTCCATTTCCGTTTATATTTACATATCAGCCTAACGACCCGAGCTGCGCACACCCTTTCAAAAATAAAGAAACAAGGAAAACCACCGCAAAATGTGGTTAAGAAAGGCCGGGGGAGTTCCCAGATTTAACGCGAATTCAGCTTACTGTTATCCGTTCAGAAACTTCCTCTGACTGGGTCAGCTACAGGCTGGCGAACTGCTTTCTGCGGCAGCGCCGAGGTGTGATCCAGACTACATTACAATGCGCAGGGCGCCAGTGGGGATCGGCGCACAATAGCGGCTGAGGCGCAGAGTGGCGGCGCCTCTCCAACGCACACAGCCCATCATCATCATCATCATCATCATCATCTTTGCCCTGGAGCGACGCAGACTGCCAGCCTAATTACCATACTGCGCCTCCCCTACTGTCTAGGACACAATTAGGCTGTAGCAGCCCCACGCCCATACAGCAGGGCTCTGTCTGCCTGTATTCGCTCCAGGCCCAGATCTTATCTAGGTTCCCCTTTCTTTATTTCCCTCTCCCGAAGTTTCTCAAACGCAATATCACCAAGTGACGTTGGGTTACCTTAGGCCAGAAAAAAACGGTTTTGATGTTTTATTTATTTATATTTTTGCCGTTTGAGTCTTGAACGAACGGCAGTTTATTTTCATTTTCAGCCTGTTACACGTTTAGCCCGTTACACTTTTTATGTGCCCGTTACACTTAATGTGCACCAACTCGTTACTCTACGTGTTTCCTGTGTTAAAGTGACGGAGGTCTCAACAGCCCGTCGTGTTCCCAGTCCACACACGTGTGTGCGCAAACGTGCCACTCCTGCAGGGTAAACGCGCACACAAGCGAAGGAGAGGTTGGATATCCCTGGAAGAGAGAGGAGAGGAGAGGAGAGGAGAGAGGGAGGAGGGGAGGAGAGTGACGTTCAGTCCTGATATTCTGAAAGTGTGATCATCCTGTCTTCGCTAGTCTCTCACCTTCGTGCTGAGGCGATTATTCTAATGGGTCGTGGCGCGCCGTCCTGTCACTCAGTAGAATAAAGGCGCGGCGTCCTTCACCGGTCAGCCCTCCAACACCGAGCCCGTTTGGGCTGCGAAATGATGTAATACGCTCTTAAAATGGCTGGTCCCCACAACCTGCGCCAGAGTGAAAATGATATTGACTACAGAGAAAAGCCGGTAGGATATTGCGTGTCAAAGTTGGGATTTAACCAGAAGGCGGCAGCAGTTCCTGGTCTCGCCTTCGACTGCGAGTCCAGACCTATTATATGTACATTCAAACAGTGCTCATGACAATAATAATAATAATAATAATAATAATAATAGGCTAATAATTTGTATATGTTTAAATCACTCCACTTTATAATAACATGTATGTTATGTCAGATTAATACATAAGGTTATGGACGGCACAGTCCGTAAGAAACGTCCTTTTTTATTTAAGCATTTCAACCTATCGTTGATAACTTTTGAAACTTTCGGAAAAATGTAACCTTTAAAAGCGACGTGTCTGGTTGTAAGCTACTTGATCTCGTGTTTGCGCAACACAATCACTTTTTTGAAGCGACAGGGTGTCTAGACAACCACGTGACGGGGCGCGCCAATGCGCACTGGAGACGGCGCTGGGAGCGCAGAGACGCGGGGGAGGGACGGGGGGGGGGACGGGGACGGGGACGGGGGGGGGGGGGGGGGCAGCGAAGGCAAGGACACTTCGGCGTTTCGCCTCATTCCCAAAGCTTCACCGCCGACCGCGCCGTGTCTGTGTGCCGCGCTCGCGTGTTTCTGATCTCGGAGACTAAATGCAGTTGGATCACTGAAATTCGGGATGGTCGGACCGGACCGTAGTTGGTACCAAACGGACGCAGGCGGAGCTATGTAGAGCTGGTCTGTTAACCAGTATTACTCTCGGGTTACATTTCTTTTCCAGGCTCTCCGGGTCAGACGTGGATTTACTCGAGTCCCCTCTGGATCTCTAGGGGGAGAACATTTCTGTTTCAGTACCGATGATGGGCTCACACATGCTGGGTCCAGCACACACGCTCGGATAGACTATCTGGAGGAAAGTACGACGGACATCATCGTTAGACCATAAATGCTTGAAATCGGATCAAGAATTGTGAGGATTTAAGTGAAGAATCCCGGAGCGGATAACGGATGTTTTATTCCAGCACACGAACCGTAGCTGCGTCCCCGGTTCTGTGGGATTAGACCGACATTACACGAGCAGATCTATCTTAAAGATTGAACTTACAACACGGTTAATGTAGCGGTAGTATTAATACTCTTAGTTTGGGGCCCCGCAATATAGTTTCTTCTTTGCTGCTTACCTCCTCAGACAGTGTTTATTTCCTTTTTTGACGTTCTATGGTATTTAAAAGATGTTTTTTATGCTGCCAGCATTGATATAAGCTTGTTGACATAAACACGTAAACACACACACACACACGGTCCTGTTGGGGGTTTTTGTGTAGCCGGGTCTGTAAAACATTAAAGCCTGGCGTATGCTACAGACTGCATTTGCTGCTCCAGCCTCCAGGTTCTCCACCGTGTCCTCTCAGGCTGCTTGGCAACTGCCTGGACTCGGATCCCGGAATCTTCATGATTTGCGGACATCATGCTCGTTTTTTAGCCGGGAAACCCTCTTTCCGTCCCGCATGTTCAGGACCAAACGGTCGGGGCTCGTCCGGCGACTCTGGAGGAGCCGTGCGCCCGTGGAGGGCGACGGGGAGGCGGACACCGGCTCGTATGGACCCGCAGCGTGCTGCATGGGTAAAACGTCCAAGTCTGGCGGGTCTAACCCCGGAACCGAGGCTGAACTGAAAGCTCTGACCCACTCCATACTGAAGAAGATCAAAGAGAAACATTTGGAGGTGCTGCTGCAGGCGGTGGGAGACCAGAGGTGGCGCGCGGAGCCCCTGTCTACTCCTCCCGAGCAAAGTGGACTCGAAACTGGGTCAACAGTCTTACTCGCTCCCTCTGCTGCTCTTTAAAGTGTTCAGGTGGCCGGACCTCCGGCACTCCTCGGAATTAAAGCGGCTGCCTTGCTGTGAATCGTATGGGAAAATGAACCCAGAACTGGTGTGCTGTAACCGCACCACATGAGCAGCTGTGCGAACTAGGTGAGATATCACCCTCATTTCTCATCTAAAACACCATCTTATAGTGTTTCCGCTCACTTTTGTTATTTTGTCCTCGTTCTGTGTCGTATGTTTCGGTACCGTCCGTTATTACGGTGATATAATGGTGTGAGTAGCCGGACCAGTTCGTGCGTAGTGACATTTGGTGTTGAAGCTGCCACAGAACCGGACCGTCGCTACAAACTCAACTCCGGTTTTAAGATGTTATGTGTCAGTAATCCAGACGTGAAAGTGTCACCCCGTGTTTCCCATCACACTATAGTTTACAGTATTTATATCCTGATTGATGAGGCCCATTAGGTTGAAGTGAACAAGGTTTCTTAAGCAGCACAATACCGGAGGTTCGGCAGAACCGATGAGGTTGGAGGTTTTGCTTGTATGGTGTAGTCTGCACTCAACACGCATGTTTGTATTTTAAAATGAACCTACACACACTTACATGCCCGAGCTATAAACGTAATAAAACAGGGGCAACGTTAATGTTACTGGATCATTCCTACATTCCTGGCACACACAAGCTCGGGTTTAAGACTTCACCCTCTGTCCGTCCACATCGATTAATGTTCAACTTTTGCGTGAGGCCCAGGTCCGCTGGGGGGTAAAGTCGGTGTGTGTCCGGCCCACACAGGCCCGTATCTCCCCCGCAGATAGTGGCGCAGTCTGGCGTCTGCAGTCTGGCGCCTCCGTCTTTATCTGCGCCGCCTGCCTGCACCTCTCCGCTAACACAAACAGCTTCCCACAAGAATGCCAACCTCGTATTATAAGTTAATATCCTGTCCGTGTCCTCATGGTCTGTCTTCTCTTCTGTTCTGCTAGAATCACCCCCTCCCCCGTACTCACGTTATCCAATGGACTTTCTTAAACCACCCGGTAAGTTTTACCGCTCGTTTTTTTTATACGTTGTCACACTGCTCACTCAATTCTTATTTGTGATTCATTCTCTGCACTTAAAATGAAAACATTATATATATATATATATATATATATATATATATATATATATATATATATATATATATATATATATATATATAAAATATCATGGACGTAATTTGGGGTAATTTTTCAAAAGTCCCCTCCAGTTTTTACGGTTAAAACCAAATATTTATATAGCGACGAATCCATGTCTCTCTCTCCCCCCCCCCCCCCACTTTTGAAATCAAAATTACGTCCATGATATATATATATATATATATATATATATATATATATATATATATATATATATATATATATATATATATATATATATATATATATATATCACGATCAGCAACATATATATATATATATATATATATATATATATATATATGTATGTGTGTGTGTGTTTGTGTGTGTGTGTGTGTGTGTGTGTGTATGTGTGTATGTGTGAGAGAGAGACAGACAGAGAACTACAATGCAGATTCCCAGTGATGTGTTTTGTTGATTTATCATAGACAGAAAGCAGCAGGTATTCCAGGTCTCTGTAATAGAATGGCGGAAGGCCAAAGACTAAATTCATCCAGCCTGGCACCAGGGGGGGGGGGGGGGGGGGGTGATGCCTGCAAGAACCTGTGGGTGGATGGGGGGGGGTAAAGGAAACGTGGATCACGCACAGGGAGACAGGGAGATGTTGAGAGATCTTTGGAGCCATGTTTTATCTGCTGAATTAATCTGAGGTTTGGGGAGTGTCTGCACAACCCCATCCTTTTCTTCTCTTTCTCTCTCTCGTTCTCTCTCTTCTCTCTTTCTTTCAGTCAGATTCACAGAGTGTTTCATTATTCTGAGGTAGATGAGCACACGTGTTCATTGTAGGTTAATTATTAAGCCCCCATCTCCACTGTTTTGGCCATGTTTTCAGCTAGAAGAAGATGTGTGTGAGATGTGTGTGAGATGTGTGTGAGATGTGTGTGAGACTGTGGAGGTGTGGAGGAGGAACATGAACTGCTTGGTTGCTGATTTTGAGTCACTCGGGCGTTAGTCACGGCTTTTATGAATCAAATTTTTTGCACACAAGCTTGTGTGTGTGTGTGTGTGTGTGTGAATGAGAGCGGCGCCATGGTGGAGCAGAGGAAGAGCTGTTTGGGGACGAAGCTTCCTTTAAGGACTCTGACTCTCCCATTAACCGCTTACTGCACCAGAGAGAGAGAGAGAGAGAGAGACACTGAGATATGCAGTCTGTCTGCTGAAGAGAGAGTGTCTCAATGCTGAGAGGAAGTCGTTTGTCGCCACAGCTGTGTTTCTACGAAGACGAACGTGTGTGTGTGTGTGTGTGTGTGTGTGAGTGTGTCAGAGGCAGAGATATTAATAGGACAATAGAGCAAGACTGGAGAGAGCTTCATTTAGTCAAGCTAACTCCTTTGTTACGGCTTTGTTCTCCCCGTCACTGACCTAATGTCGTTGTTCTCACACACACACACACACACACAACCACACACACACACACACACACACACACACACACACACACACACACACCTTTCACAGTAAAGTAGGAAGGGTGGGTCATTAGTGTTACTTGTGTCAGTTGTTTAAACCCCCAATCAAAGCAGTAGACACTGATTGAGAGGAGTACTGTTCTCACTACCGGCCTACAGCAGAGATTTCCTACCCCGCATGAGGCGAAACCAGATCCGCCCATATGAGGGCGGGGCTTCCCTGACTGCCGCTCTCCTTCAATGTGTCTGAGGGTTGGGGTCAAGGGGGTGGAGCTGGGTTTGTGTGGCGAAGGGGGAGCATTTGTGTGCACCCCAAAAATATGAATTTTAAAGCGCTGGTAGACTTAACTGCAGGTCTAAACGCTACATAGTCCTTTTAACTCACATACATACTCTCTCTCTCTCTCTCTCTCTCTCTCTCCTCTCTCTCTTTCTCTCACATATATTATGGTCATTGAGTAGGTTTCAGGTTTGAGTATATGTCCCATTAGATAACAGTGAAGTAAATGACCTGTGGAAAATGGTTATAAAAGGGATACCAGGACACAAGAAAGTCCAGACGGAACCGGGTCTGGGCCCTTCAAATCATCTCTCATCTCTGCCCTGCGCTCAGTCCTACAGTGCACAGACAATTAGACAACCCTGACAAGATCAGTCATGTTAATAGCAATGCATTCTCCTCCTATTATAATTATTGCTATTATAGTTATTATGATTATAGCGGCATGTTGCTAACTTTGCTATGAGGTCTGTGGTCAAATGTTGAAAGTTACCCCTAACTTCTGGACTGGTTAAGATCAGTGCAGATAGATTGCAGTGTTTCCATTTAGACTCCATGTCCAGACATTTAACTATTGCACAATCATTTTAGAGAGGAGGCGTTCGATTGGCTAGCTGAGTTGGTGGGTGGGACTACAAGTATTTATATTCTCTGATGGAATGTATAATTACCTGCAGCTCTAATCACTATGGAAACCCCCACAAAGTACTGTTGAGGGCTGCTTAGTGTCACTAGAAGTCTTACACACACACACACACACACACACACACACACACACACACACACACACACACACACACACAGAATAAGAGTTCCCTGTCTGCTGGCATGCCATTTAGAAAATTTACTGTACACAGCTTTCAAGGCTGAGGCCATTTCCTGTCTCCTTCATTGTTTTTGGCTTGATAGAGTGTATCCTGCTAAACTGTTATATTCCTATTAGAACTTGAAGACACACACACTCACATGCGCAGACACACACACACACACACACACACACACACTCACATGCGCAGACACACACACATGCGCATGTAGACGCTCACAAAGCCACATAGCTTTCTCTTTTTTTTAAAGAGTGCTTTTGCAGAAGGCAGAGTGTTTGTGTGGCAGAGATCTGGGGAATACTCTGACCTCTCCCATGTTGCTCCTGCCAAACATGCCCCTCTTGTTCCAGAAGGCCAGTAAAGTGTGTGTGTGTGTGTGTGTGTGTGTTGTGTGTGTGTGTGTGTGTGTGTGGTGTGTGTGTGTGTGTGTGTGTGTGTGTGTGTGTGTGTGATGTGTGTGTGTGTGTATGTGTGTGTGATGAAACACGTTTCACTTTGTGTTGCAGCATGTTAACACTTAACTCCTGTCGTGTGTGTGTTCAGATTCTCCAGACTCGGTGTCTCCTTCCACTGAAACTGGTGGATCCACCCATTCAGCCCCTGTGGGGTTTCTCAGGTAAGATCAGAAATGACCCTCCAACCCACCTCCCACCCACCTCCCCTCCGCCTCAACCCCCCCTCATCTCCCCCCTCACCTCCTTTAAGTGTTTTCTGCTTTCTTGCAACTGCTTTAGTGCCAAACATCTTCCTGAATGATGGAGAGAGCTGTGTTTTGGACACACACACACACACACACACGCACACACACACATACACACACACGCTGCATAACTGCTGGACATTTCTCAGTAAGATCTGCTGAACCAAGCTGGGTGCATTCAGTAGTTCATCAGCTATGTGATGGAGATGTGTGAGACCTGTAGATATGTAGACCTGTAGAAATGTAGACCTGCAGACCTGTAGATATGTAGACTTGCAGACCTGTAGAAATGTAGACCTGCAGACCTGTAGATATGTAGACCTGCAGACATGTAGATGTGTAGACCTGTAGATGTGTAGACCTGCAGACCTGTAGATATGTAGACATGTAGACATGTAGACATGTAGACATGTAGACATGTAGACATGTAGATCTGTAGACCTGTCACCCACCATCCAACTGAGATGCAGTCAGCCAGACCCTCACTAGTGTTTATAGGCAGTCTAATGAAGGAACTGGTGGGGGGGGGGAGACGACGGTGGGGGGGGGGGGGGGGGGTGGGGGTGGATGGCTGGTTTGGTCTCTGCCTGGTTCCTTCGTACAGATGTTTCTCATTAGTGGGACTTTAAAAGGCTTTTTTATGTGATGGTGGGCTGTGCACTGCCCTGCTCTCTGTCTCGGCTCCTAACTGTGTGTGTGTGTGTGTGTGTGTGTGTGTGTGTGTGTGTGTGTGTATACGTGCATGTGTGTATATCTCCAGATCAGGTCTGAGATAGAAGCATACTTAGCCACAGAAGCAAAACATAAACATAGCTAAAACTAGAGCTCTTAAACCCCTACCCCCTTCATGGTAGAGATGTGTGTCTGTGTGTGTGTGTGTGTGTGTGTGTGTGTGTGTGTGTGTGTGTGTGTGTGTGTGTGTGTGTGTGTGAGTGTGTGTGTGTGTGTGTGTGAGTGTGTATGTGTGTGTGTGTGTGTGTGTGTGTGTGTGAGTGAGAGTGTGTGTGTG
>NW_027506885.1:648423-658423 GCF_052324685.1 Brachyhypopomus gauderio
AGAGAGAGAGAGAGAGAGACTCTCCATGCTGACCAAAGAACAGCTCTTATTCCCATCACATGCTATTAACAGGACCTCAGACTCACGCACGCACAATCAAAATAATAGTACAAGCCCAGCACACACACTCAAAAGCATTTGGTGAAACATCCCCATACACACTTATAGAGACCTACACATCCACACACAGTGCTACCTGCTCTAAATGATATAGAAAAACTGGTCCAATGTTAAACCAGGACAACGCACGCGCGCGCGCACACACACACACACACACACACACACACACACACACACACACACACACACACACACACAAACCTTATTCTTTTGGGTAATATTGGGAACAAACATGTACACTGAAAAACAAACAAATTTGCACAATGCAAAATGAAGGCAAAGAATGTTAAGATGGGCAGAGAGAAACGGGCAGGGAGGGAAGGAAAAAAGCATGATGGAGAGATGAGAGAGAGGAAGAGAGAGAAAGCGAGGAAGAAAAGGGAAGAGAGGAAGAGAGAGGAAGAGAGGGGAAAGGCATTAACATCAGACAGTGAAAGATAACCATGCAGTAAAACGCCATACTCCACCCCCACTCCACCATACTCCACCCCCACTCCACCATACTACACCCCCACTCCACCATACTCCACCCCCACTCCACCATACTACACCCCCACTCCACCATACTACACCCCCACTCCACCATACTACACCCCCACTCCACCATAGTCCACTCCCACTCCACCATACTCCACCCCCACTCCACCATACTCCACCCCCACTCCACCATACTCCACCCCCACTCCACCATAGTCCACTCCCACTCCACCATACTCCACCCCCCCTCCACCATACTCCACCCCCACTCCACCATACTCCACCCCCACTCCACCATACTCCACCCCCACTCCACCATACTACACCCCCACTCCACCATAGTCCACTCCCACTCCACCATACTCCACCCCCACTCCACCATACTACACCCCCACTCCACCATACTCCACCCCCACTCCACCATAGTCCACTCCCACTCCACCATACTACACCCCCACTCCACCATACTACACCCCCACTCCACCATACTACACCCCCACTCCACCATACTCCACCCCCACTCCACCATACTCCACCCCCACTCCACCATACTCCACCCCCACTCCACCATACTCTACCCCCACTCCACCATACTCCACCCCCACTCCACCATACTCCACCCCCACTCCACCATACTCCACCCCCACTCCACCATACTACACCCCCACTCCACCATACTCCACCCCCACTCCACCATACTACACCCCCACTCCACCATACTACACCCCCACTCCACCATACTCCACCCCCACTCCACCATACTACACTCCCACTCCGCCATACTACACTCCCACTCCACCATACTCCACCCGTACTCCACCATACTACACTCCCACTCCACCATACTCCACCCCCACTCCACCATAATCAGAGCACACAAGAAGGCGGCCCAAACCGAAACTAAGCAATCAAGCGCCGCCCCCCCGTAAATAAATAACGAAGCCAAACTGGTCTGTGTTAAACTGGTGTTAACAGAAGCAATAGTTCTGCACGTCTGAGCACCGACACATGCGCCACACACTTCTCACCTGAACATAGAACCACCGTGCTCAGCTGTCAGGAAACACTTCCCCACCAATAAAACGGCTGGACGATGAAGATGTGCGCCTGTAGCGTTTAAGGTTGACCAGCGTAAGGTTCAGGTGTGCGCCACTAGCGGCCCTACCTGAGAAATGAAAGGGCCTCTCTCTAGAAGCTACATCAAGACTAGTTCAAATCTCACCACACTAAATACTGTGCCAGTCTAAGAAATCTGTCTAATCAGAAATGCCCTTATTTTCTCTCACTCACACTCTGTCAAGACGGGCCTAGCTTTTACAGAACTGGAAATATTGGGTTTACAGCACATAAACTGTTATACTTGGGTCTTGTTTTTGTTTATGCTCTACTGATCTCTTGTATAGTGTAAAGTATATTTGTGTAGTATACTACATATATAGTATAGTGTGTTATACAGTTGTATAGTATACTACATGTATGGTGTATAGTGTGTGGTATAGTTGTACAGTATACTACATGTATAATATGTAGTGTGTAGTGTACTTGTATAGTATACTACATGTATAGTATAGTTGTGTAGTACACTACACATATGGTGAATAGTGTGTAGTATACTACATGTATGGTGTATAGGGTGTAGTATGGTTGTGAAGTGCACTACATGTATGGTGTATAGTGTGTAGTATGGTTGTGTAGTACACTACATGTATGGTGTATAGTGTGTAGTATGGTTGTGTAGTACACTACATGTATGGTGTATAGTATGTAGTATGGTTGTGTAGTGCACTACATGTATGGTGTATAGTGTGTAGTATGGTTGTGTAGTACACTACATGTATGGTGTATAGTGTGTAGTATGGTTGTGTAGTACACTACATGTATGGTGTATAGTGTGTAGTATGGTTGTGTAGTACACTACATGTATGGTGTATAGTGTGTAGTATGGTTGTGTAGTACAGCGTTTCTCAACCGGGGTGCCGCGGCACCCTGGGGTGCCGTCTGTCTTCATCGGGGGTGCCGTCAAAATATTCTGATGTGAAATAAAAAACTTTTTTTTTAAAAAGTTTTAAAAATTGAAGTTATTATACGCTTTAAAAATCATGAAAATTTATTTCATATGACCAGATCTCTCAAGTTTGGTGGGCGTGAGCTTTTTTTCAGGCGGGGTGGATTGGAATCTGTCGCGATGGTTAGTGTAGCGGCTGTGTGTGTGTGGTTGAGGAGCGGGCTGGCTAAAGTCTACCAAGAAACAGCGCGATCTATATTCTGATTGGTTCAACCTGTTATAATATACAACCGATGGATTGGCTGAATATGCTGCGGTGTGCGGCGATTAGATTATTTAAAAAATAAATTAATAATAATAATATTCAAGCGTGAGAAATTCCATGTGTGGCGTGAGAGCGTGTGAAATCGCTAAATATGCGTGAGTCTCACGCTCAAAGCGTGCATATGACCTGCATATGACCAAGGTCAGCACGTGATTACGCAGGTTTCCCACTGACTGTAAGTCACATTTATCTGCTCTCTGTCTTAATAATCACTTTTTTTGTGTTATGTTGGCCGGGAGATGGTTGCAGAGAGTATGTTTTCAGGGTTGCCAACGCTCATGCATTGAGCATGAGACACACGCATTTGACCGTTTTCACACGCTCTCACTGCACACTTCTGATATCTCACATCCGAAAAAAAAATCTGATCCACATCTATGATTCAATGAGTTACTAGTTCGCTCTGGCACCAACCACCCGCGATCGATAGATTGCGATATAACACTTAATTTGTGTCCATTTTACGACCCCCCCCCCCCCCCCCCCCCCCCTTAACAACTTACGTCCCCGTCCCCCAAGCCTGTGTTTTTAATGCATTGTAAACTGGGGTGCCTTAAAATTTTGCATGCATATAATGGGGCCACAACTGAAAAAAGGTTGAGAAACACTGGTGTAGTACACTACACATATGGTGTACAGTGTGTAGTATGGTTGTGTAGTACACTACACGTATGGTGTACAGTGTGTAGTATGGTTGTGTAGTACACTACATGTATGGTGTATAGTGTGTAGTATGGTTGTGTAGTACACTACACATATGGTTTTTATAAAGGCATCTAAAGGTCTCCCAGTGGTCTGGGCTCCTGGAGGTTCTTGCCTGGGAGATGTTGGACTGGGTCTTCTCTGCGCTGGGGTGGTGGTCGTTCTTCTCCTCGAGGAGACCCTGCACCTGGTACTCCAGCACGTAGCTGTCAATAAAGCGCTCCAACTCCTCGATCTCCTGCGAGCGGGTGCTGCCCGCCTCAGACGACGCCGATGCCACCGATGAGCTCTCCATGGCAACCAGCCCGCTGCAGGGGAGGGAGGGAGGGGGGAGGGGCTTGGGGCCTGTGGGCGGGGCAGAGGGGGGAAAAAAGTGGGGACATGTTAGATTTCAGGGTTTTAGTGCTATAAGCTATTGGTTCAGGTAAAACACTGCATTTTTTCTGCAAACCAAAAACTAAAATAAAGCTTGAGCAATTTTATGAATTCATTATTTATAAAGAGTTTTTCACACAGATGAGCATCCACCCTGGTGTTCACAGCACGATCGTCTCTCTCAATTAGGAGGTCAGGTTTTAATAGGAGCCCCACTTACCAGCTCTGGGTGACATCTGAGCATTCAACCCATAGTGAGACCGCCCACCCAGACCGCACCTACACTGCTCCACCAGTGGGGGCAGCAGAGAGCGCAGTGAAACGCACCGTGGGGGTTACACCTGGATTCAGGCAGAGAACTCTCGTCAGAGGGTGAAGGGTGTTTGGTGTAAATCAGAGGGTGAACATCTCCACTCACTCCACCCTCACTCTCTCACTCCTGGATGCTGGTCACACTCCTGTGTTCTTCTGTGCCGTCCACTCTCTGTCCTCCTAAAGCAAGCTGTCTGTCCACCTCCCTATTTCCTATTTCCTCTCCTTTCATTCATTCTGTCCTGTATTGACTCACCCTAACCCTTTGTTCATGTAGGGAGAGAGAGAGAGAGAGGAAGAGAGAGAGAGGAAGAGAGAGAGAGAATGAGAGAGAGATTGTAAACTCTTATAAGTCATGTCTCTTATGTCCAGTCTGAGCCAAAGAGGATTAGCCATTGGTGCAAAGCAGCCAGATACAAATAAACACCAGCACCCAGGGTTAGGGTGTACCTGAGTTCACACAGGTACACAGGGGCAGTATCCAAGGTGAGGGGGTATCTTTGCAGAGGGGAGGGCAGGTCCCTGCAGTCCCGCCCCGGACTGTGAGGCCAGAATCATGCACTCACCACTGAAACGGGCTCGGCTGAGTGGGAAAACTCCAGTTTTGATAATAATAACATTAAGAATAGTGTTAAATAAATGAATAAAGTTTAGAGTGGAGTGGTGGTGCATATGGAGGCTTCACTGAATCCAGCTGGGTGATGTCCTTACACCATTCTGTACTGGTTCCCTATTGGCCAATTACTTTGGCTGGTTTAACAGACACTATGCAGATGAAGCCGGCACTTATATTGGAGGATCCACCAAGAAGACAATTAAGCCAGTGAGCTGGGCAGGACGTGGTGGGCATAAGAGCCCTGAGGTCAGCCAGCTGTCAATCAACAGACCATCACACACTGGTGACGGTGTGCTCTGCTTTATACAGGCCTCTGTTCTTACAAAGCGCCTACATTACAAACCAACACTCGGTATCAAGAACTGTACAGTGCCACACAGTGCAGACCCAAACGTCACTTCAACCGATCCAGAAGTCCTTTATTCTTAATAAAGTTCTACTCCCATTCATCCCTTGTTTTTAAGGTTTTTCCGAAAGCCACAGAACGCCATCTACAGTGCGCTGTGTTCATGAAGACCACTCCAGCAGTAGGTTAAATGACTTACATGCTACATACAAAATCATGTTGAATTTGGATGAGCAAAACCAGCTTCACTTTCTACACACAATGGCCAAACAATGCTGAACACCAAAGCAATGTCCTAGAACAGCGTTTCCCAGCATACACCAGCGTTTCCCAGCATACACCAGGACATCCGTTGTTTTGCTCGAAGCAAACTTGAATCAAGCAGTCAGGAATACTGAATAGCTGGCACCGGTGTGTGTGTGTACCATATCAATCAAGATTCTACACTTACACTTTACAAGTGTAATTTAAAAACAATGACCCTATCCTGATAGAGTAGCAGCAGGCTATGACACAGCTGCACAAGACTAATGAGATCATCTGTGAAAAAACATCAGACTTGTGGTTCCTCCTAGAACTCCTAACGCCATTTGCAAGAATTCACTTTGGCTGAATCAAAAAACGACCAATCAGGACGAGGAGGCGTGTCCGACAGCTCGTCACAGCTAGCACACACACATCCATCACTTGGACAAGTGTAATCAATGAGTGGCTTCGGTTACTTGGCAAAAGTAATGGACAAATTACTACAAGCTACATTTGCCAACAACAGCTTATAGAACAAAGACAATTAAACAGAACACGACAAAAGAAGAAAAGCGAGCTAATTTTACCGTTATGTTAAAGTCGAGCTAATGTTGGCATGTTTCCAGTGCCCAGGCTGGTGGTTAGCATTGCTTTATGTGAACGTTGCTGAGAAGATCAGTTTGACGTGCAGAGGCAGTGGACTGGGTGAGGTGTTCCTCTGATACGCACGTGTGCCTGTGCTCAATACGCACGTGTGCCTGTGCTCAATACGCACGTGTGCCTGGGCTCAATACGCACGTGTGCCTGGGCTCAATACGCACGTGTGCCTGGGCTCAATACGCACGTGTGTCTGGGCTCAATACGCACGTGTGCCTGTGCTCAATACGCATGTGTGCCTGTGCTCAATACGCACGTGTGCCTGTGCTCAATACGCACGTGTGCCTGTGCTCAATACGCACGTGTGCCTGTGCTCAATACGCACGTGTGCCTGTGCTCAATACGCACGTGTGCCTGTGCTCTCATGGCTAATCACCTCGTACGCACTTTGCAGCTTCTATAGCAGCGTACAGCAACGTTTCTGACAGTTTGTTTCTGACAGTTTGTTTCTGACATCTAAGCTCAGAAATGCGGTGTTAATCACCACAGAGACACTGCTGCAGATTTAACTCGTGTTCGTTTGTGTGTGCAGGACTAGAATAGAAAAAGTCCAGGTTTATAAATAAATAAAAAGACTTCCCGAACAAACCAGGTGCTGTGGTCCAGTCCCCGTGCGCTCATGTTCTCTTGTGGGTACACAGCCTCTCACAGGGGCGGAGAGTGGTGCTAACTCACGGGCCCAGAGCCCGGTGACCTCCTCATTCTGCTCCTGACACCAGCGTTACTGCCTGCAGCTAAAGAGCTCAAAATGACACTGACGTGTGTGTGTGTGTGTGTGTGTGTGTGTGTGTGTGTGTGTGTGTGTGTGTGTGTGTGTGTGTGTGTGTGTGTGTGTGAGAGAGAGAAACAGCATGTGAAATGACAACATACAGATTGGGTACTGTTATAAACGAAGCAATATTTTCCCTGTTTACCGAGTCCCAAGAGTGTCTAATTATACGCTATCATTTTTTTAATGAAATAAACAAACAAACACATTCTCAGCTACCAAGCTGTGACCAGATTGTGCAAATCATTTTGGATTCATGTTTCATGTTAAAATGGCCATTTGGCACGTAGCATAACAGCAAATACATTAGAGGAAAAAAAAAAGTGTAAAGTGACCGAACTGACCTATCCATGTGTTTCTTCTTTAAAACAAACGGACCCTGTTGATCTGATACAAGAGACTCACTACTGAAATTCTTGGCAACCCACAGTCAGTGGAGTTTAGTCACAGCTTTAGTGGCTTATTCCTGTTAAGATAAAGTGAAAATCTCCCAACATGTTGATGGTGTTATTCACAGGTGAGGTGAAATTGCAGTGCACATTAGGAAAGGTTCTTCAGAACAAGGTGACCGCCCCAGGCCGTCAACGGCACGTGGGAAGCTGAAAGCGTGGACAAGGTTTGTTGGGTCACGTTATTTCGCACAGCTACGGTCGTCACGGCGCAGGGATGCGGTTGCCATGGTGCACAGCTATGGTCATTACAACGCACCAGTATGGTGGTGATGGTGCACAGCTATGGTCATTACAACGCACCAGTATGGTGGTGATGGTGCACAGCTATGGTCATTACAACGCACCAGTATGGTGGTGATGGTGCACAGCTATGGTCATTACAACGCACCAGTATGGTGGTGATGGTGCACAGCTATGGTCATTACAACGCACCAGTATGGTGGTGATGGTGCACAGCTATGGTCATTACAACGCACCAGTATGGTGGTGATGGTGCACAGCTATGGTCATTACAACGCACCAGTATGGTGGTGATGGTGCACAGCTATGGTCATTACAACGCACCAGTATGGTGGTGATGGTGCACAGCTATGGTCATTACAACGCACCAGTATGGTGGTGATGGTGCACAGCTATGGTCATTACAACGCACCAGTATGGTGGTGATGGTGCACAGCTATGGTCATTACAACGCACCAGTATGGTGGTGATGGTGCACAGCTATGGTCATTACAACGCACCAGTATGGTGGTGATGGTGCACAGCTATGGTCATTACAACGCACCAGTATGGTGGTGATGGTGCACAGCTATGGTCATTACAACGCACCAGTATGGTGGTGATGGTGCACAGCTATGGTCATTACAACGCACCAGTATGGTGGTGATGGTGCACAGCTATGGTCATTACAACGCACCAGTATGGTGGTGATGGTGCACAGCTATGGTCATTACAACGCACCAGTATGGTGGTGATGGTGCACAGCTATGGTCATTACAACGCACCAGTATGGTGGTGATGGTGCACAGCTATGGTCATTACAACGCACCAGTATGGTGGTGATGGTGCACAGCTATGGTCATTACAACGCACCAGTATGGTGGTGATGGTGCACAGCTATGGTGGAAGCAGTGCACGCAAGCAGCTTCCCAGTCCTGGCACAGCACATCACAAACGGCCTCTCGTGGTTCTTCGACCCGTCCTCTATAGTGCCGTAAGCTCAATGGTGCCTCTGCTTCCTGAGGAGGCCGCAGAACGGCACCCACCAGCAGCCGGGTAGTGAGGTCCGACCTCGTGAGCACGACGTCCTGCAGCATCACTACCAGGGTGGACACAGATCTGACAGGAGACCACTGCAGGTGGAGATCACTGCAGGTGGAGACCACTGCAGGTGGAGATCACTGCAGGTGGAGACCACTGCCCAGCACTTTATTGCCTCAAACTCCCCTGACATCAAGGACGTTTACGCTGAGATGTGAACGCAGGACACATCCAGCTCATGTCCTCTGGACGTAGGGACACGTTTTGTCCCCCTGCAGGCAGTCAGATGGCTAAACAGATGTGCTAAACAGAAAGCAGCACGTTCACACTCACCTCCGACACACCCCCCCCCCCCCCCCCCACACACACACACCCCCACACACACACGTACATACACACACACACACACACACACACACACACACACACACACACACACACACACAAAACCCACACACCCCACACACTACCCGCCTCCCTCAGTCACTTTACACTCCTGCACTCACTTTCATCTGGACACAGTGCCTCCCCTGACAGAGCTGTTTAAGCTGTTGAGGTATATCACCATATTAGTGTGACTCCACAGTGAGTATGGACCGAGCCTCCCAGACCTCCATCCTGCTGTGTGGTGAAATGTGCTGCACTCAGACAGTTTAAACATTTTATAGTTTACTGTGTGTATTTAATGCATTGATTGCTCACACCATCATCTGTATTTAGACAGTTAATAGGCACTAAATTCAAAGTAAATTAGCACAGTTTACACAGATGATTGTGCTCTAGTGTATTTGCACTGTCTGTGCTCGCAAAGTGGAAAAACATCTGTGGTGAGCAGAAGAGACCTGGGTTCTCTTATACGCCTGGTGTGGGGTTCTCCTATACGCCTGGTGTGGGGTTCTCCTATACGCCTGGTGTGGGGTTCTCCTATACGCCTGGTGTGGGGTTCTCCTATACGCCTGGTGTGGGGTTCTCCTATACGCCTGGTGTGGGGTTCTCTTATACGCATGGTGTGGGGTTCTCCTATACGCCTGGTGTGGGGTTCTCCTATACGCCTGGTGTGGGGTTCTCCTATACGCCCGGTGTGGGGTTCTCCTATATGCCCGGTGTGGGTTCTCATATGCCTGGTGTGGGGTTCTCCTATACGCCTGGTGTGGGTTCTCATACGCCTGGTGTGGGTTCTCATATGCCTGGTGTGGGTTCTCATATGCCTGGTGTGGGTTCTCATATGCCTGGTGTGGGGTTCTCCTATACGCCTGGTGTGGGTTCTCATACGCCTGGTGTGGGTTCTCATATGCCTGGTGTGGGTTCTCATATGCCTGGTGTGGGTTCTCTTATGTC
>NW_027506885.1:663423-673423 GCF_052324685.1 Brachyhypopomus gauderio
GAAGATCCCTGCGAGACCGTCCACGGGCAGCATGCTGGTGTGGGAGAGAGGGGGTCCGGGTAGTGAGGTTCATATCGTGGGAGAGAGGGGGTCCGGGTAGTGAGGTTCATATCGTGGGAGAGAGGGGGTCCGGGTAGTGAGGTCCATATCATGGGAGAGAGGGGGTCCGGGTAGTGAGGTTCATATCGTGGGAGAGAGGGGGTCCGGGTAGTGAGGTTCATATCGTGGGAGAGAGGGGGTCCGGGTAGTGAGGTCCATATTGCGGTGTCTAATTTAGTTACTCCCTCTTCCGTGTGCACAGGCACGATGGTGCAGCTGAGGGTTAGAGACTCACCACCACTGCAGAGAGCGCAGAAATACGACCGCATCATTTCATCAGCATGTCCACTAGACACAGCGCAAGTCACTGAAATACCACAGCACTGGATTATACAGCGATAGTGGCGTTCGCAGGCTACAGACAGCCGTGGTAATGCCGTTATAGTCTCCGGGTACGGGTCAGACACAGACGAGTCTCCGGGTACGGGTCAGACACAGAGCAGAGTGACGAGCCAGGTCCCTTTAAACCAGCTGATTTCTGGGGGGGCAACGTGAAAGTCATCAGGTACCTTACGCTTGCACCAGGTACCCCCCCCCCCCCCTTTTACCCCCCACCCAAACCATTCTGGGCTCATTTGTGCTGGTCTACACATTCCCCAACCTTAAGCTACGCCTGGTCCTCCTGCACACGTATCTTTGACCGTTTCAATATTTCTGGCCCTTTGGCCTGTTTTGGTGTGTATTTCGACTATGGATTTGATTATGGATTTACGCAGCCTGTCTGTGTGCTTTGGAACCTGCTGCATGATATGATGACACATCGTGGATTTTAACCTCAACCCGACACACAAGTACCCGCTCCTCTCTGAGCACGCCCTGTAGGCTCCAGAACAACACAACATGGTCACGTGCAAAAGGATTCTACTAATAATCGTTAAGATTGAATCGTTAAGAGTTCAGACATGATGAAGCACAGCTAATGTTACATTTATGGACACGGCCCCTTCCTCTAACACACTGGACAGCACGGCTCTAACTAGTCCTGAATCACTCACCAAACCAGAACAGCGTGATGTGATATGAGCTGTGTGATTTACCGGATATGGATTAACCAATCACAGCATCACACTGCAGGACACAAAGTTACAAGGTATTATTTTTCAAGTATAGCTCTGATTTATCTTCCTGGGCATATTTATTTGACACAGGACAGTAACGGAGTATTTAAGATGTCGTCAGTTTAAATTCCTGCTGCCATTAATTTAATTGCCCTCTTTCTTGAAGCGGAGAGTGGGTTTGCTCTCGCAGGCGAGGAGAGATGTGTGCTTCTCCAGTGGGGGTTGTGTCAGCTGCCTCAGCGAACGGATCCGGTTTCTGATGACTTAACTGCGTGACACGCGTGATGGACGTGTGGTCCGCAATGCCGGTGGAACAGCACACGTGACATCACGAAGGCCCAGGGCCGGGTTTGGACTGACAGCAGCGCGTCCACCCGTGACTGTAGCCCTGATTACGCCCTTCACATTCTCTGCACATCATCTCTGAGCCCGGCTGACAGCGAGCTGTCAGTTAACACGGCACGAGCTGAAGTCTGTCTCAGACTCGCAGACCTGTACGAGTGTCAAAACTAGGATGTGTTCAGGATTCTGCTATACGGAGGCGACTGGGCCGGAAGCCGAAATACAAACGCCTCACCTTGTGTGTGCCTGCCCTCTCTGCGTTACGACGGCACACACTCTCGGTGCTGGTAAATGGGAGAGGAACACAGGAGAGTAATAGAGAAGATGAAGGTGTTGCTGCAAACACAGAGCTCAGAAAGGCAGTAGCTGCTACTGCAGTAATAATGCATGACTGAGCACCTATAGAGACCCCACACCCAACCACCAAACGCCCCAACACACCGAGCTTGCTCCATCAGGACGTTTGAAAGGCACCACCCAGCCTGGCGGGCTCATAACCAGCTTCTCAGAGATCAAAGCCTCCGTGACTACGATCTTCAAACGAGGGCCTTCAAGACGCACGAGCTTAGGAGCAGGACTTTCGGTTTTCATCGAGGACGCCGTGTCATTGTGCGCTCGGAGACTCGAGCGGAGAGAGTTCAACCGCGAAGCCGATCGGGCCGATCCATGATGCAAATCTCACATTACGGCATGCCCTACATAAATCATCATACGATGATGATGATGATGAATTATGAGCCAGTCAAAAGTTGGCATTCAGATGAGACTCCGTCACCGCTAATCAGCTGTCGAGTGTCGAAGGAGGGACCATCACTCCATGTCATACGCTGGATGACGGAGCTATCGTCCCCACGGCACGTCTGGAGCAGCTCAGGATCTGGAGAAGGAGCAGAGATGTGCTTCTCTACGTCCTCGGGAACAATTCACACACGTTCAGTGCACACAGCCCACAATCACACATGAAACAAACACAAATGATAACAGAACACAACACACAGAACCCAGACGCACCACATGTTGACCTGTATGTTATAAACAAGCAGTCAAGCATGTGTGTGTGGGCTAGGGTTGCAACGGTATGAGATTTTCACGGTATGATAACCGTCTCAGAAAATACCGCGGTATCACGGTTATCACGGTATCACAGTTAGTTTGTATATTATTAAAAGATACACTGACCCTTAAAGAAATTACAACAAGTTATTTTTGTTCAATTAACTATTTATTGTAGAAACTGGAACTATTGTATACAAAATGTCTCCTTTAAAAAAAATAAGCTGTACACAGGTTTATATAAATACTGCAAAATTAGAGAAACCTAAATCATGGATTTCAGTACAATTACTTAAGTTTAAATTATTTAATATCTGATAAACTCAGCCGGGGTCAGTGTCTGATCAACAACTGTTGTAAACGTCCGTTGTACTTCCAAGTTAGAATATAACCAGATACTGCAGGAAGAGAGGATTTATTTCTGACATGACCCTCACAATAGAGATTTCTATTTTAAGGTTTTCACACCGAGTCTGGTTTTAACATGTGAAAAACAGGCACGTTAGAATTTGAAAATGAACGCATGTAAATTAATGGCGTCTTTCACATCCAGTGAAAGAAAGGACCTTAAAAAGCTAGGTTTATACTTTCACTAGTGACCGTAGCTCGCGACTCCGCACAGTTCTTTTGTCTTACGTTAACAAATACGAGCCTCTTGTAATTCCAGGACGAAACATGAGAGAACGTGAAGACGTTAAGATTGGGCGTTTTGGAAATAAACAACCATTAAATAATGTGATTAAATAAGCGAATTATTTCGAGTAAATTTATAAATATTTAACTTAATTAAGTTTAAGGTGCTGGGAAATATTGAAACGGACCTTTAAAGTTACGTACAAATGCTTTAATTCCACCTTATAAAGGTGTATGAACCCTGCAAACATGACTTTGTTCATTGCGCTGAGGCGCGGCGCGCGCGAAGTTACAAAATTCGAAAGGTGCACGACCTCGCGAATCGACAGCACGCGAGACCCTCGCGCACGGGCGGAGCCACAGCGATTGCGTCATTTTCGCCGCTGATTTTAGTTTAGCTTTTTTTTGTTAAAAAATTTGTTAAGTCTGATGCACTTTCTGCCATTCTCACCGCTGCGTGCGGAGTAGCTGAACCGGAGCGGAGTTGCGTCAGTTTCTCCGCTGGCTTGCTTTTTACCGGTAATAAGCAAACGCACACGGTATGATAACCGTGCATTTTAATACCGTGGTATACCGTGAAACCGGTTACCGCTGCAACCCTAGTGTGGGCACTGGCGCATGTGTGTGTACATAAATCATGCACACACAGAGTGTTTGGAATGTGAAGCTACAAGCTGACTGTACCACAGCTACAAACTGACTGTACCCAACAACCCCCACCACAGCTACAATCCCATACAGTGCTGGAGAAGTAGGTTTCTCAGTGGAACAGCCCAAACTTATCCAATGTACATTTTCCCCCTCACGATAACATAACATGATTTTTCAAGGCAGTCTAACAGTTAAACATGTTCATGGTCTCCACCTGCATACGTGACAGTTTAACAGGCCATAATCTTCAACCTCCATTTCAGCAGAGCTCAGTAGTAAATCACTCCCACAACAACAAATAAATCACTCACATCAAGCAGGAATGTGTCACGGATGGTATACCTGACCCTGTCCAGCAACATCGCACACAGGCCTCTGCCCTCGGCAGGAGTGACATCTAGCCTGTGTCGTACGTTTTTAGACAGACCACACAATGACCGGGGGCCACACCGAAGCAGACATGACCGCCGTGCTGCCCTGTTTAGAGACACAGCTGGGACGGTGAGCTAGGACCACTGACTTTCAGCACTGACTTAAGCAACACTCGTGCGTGAGCGTGTGTGTACAGACACACACCTTGCGTCAGTGACATATTTAAATAAATATAACAGTGCTGCCACGAGAACCATCTGATGATCTTAAGATCTGTGAACACTGGTTAAACCTGACTTACCACTGGCAGTATGTCTCAGGATGCAAACATACACTGACGCACACACACACATTACATGTATATCCTTGTGAAAGCCCTTTGAATGCACTGTAGAGCCAATAAACTGCACCATTACTGCGCTGTGTCATGTTTATTGTAATATCATAACAAATAAAATGACAACGATACTTCAAAAGGGCCAGACCCCAGACACCCACATCTGTTTCAATGAGAAATGAATGGATCATCATCAGAGCAGAATGGCTACTAAAGTCATTGTGAAGGTGTGTGGTTCTGGACCTCTGGTTGTAAATGCTAAATTTGATTTAAACAAGCTTCTGGTATGGTACGGTCCCTGTGTGAACCAAAGAGACATGTAAACATGTCCATCATCATCTGTGACTCTTCTGTGTTTTGTTTGCCTGCGATTTTGACATACCGATAACAGAACCTTTAATCAGTCAAACATGGTTCATTTAACACAAGCAGAGGAAGGGTAGCGAAGTGTGTGTGAGTGTGTGTGTGTGTGTGTGTGTGTGGTGTGTGGGTATGTGTAATATCAACCCCCATGTGATTTGAGAGAAACTGGGTTGCAGAATACAGTCATACACCACTGAAGACGCACAGTCATCTTCATCACCTCAATAAGCCCACGGTGTTTACTGGTTCACACACCACTCTGATCATTACATGCACAAAGGACACATCTCTGTTCTGGTGAACGACGTTAAGCTTGAGACCGACAGACACACACACTTTCTCTCTCTCTCTCTCTCACACACACACACACACACACTCCTAATTGTAGAATGTTATGTAGCTATGTTATGACCGTTATGCAGCCATGGCCAATAAACCAGAGAAAGAAAGCTGCCGTCTGCGCATGCTCAGTGTGCGTTATTAAACGACGGACCAATGCGCATGCTCAGCCAAACCTCAATGTTTTGGTTCAATGGACAAACACACATTACTCATTCAGATAGACAATTATCCGGTAGGAATACATGGAAGACGGGCGCACTAAACGTCCCAAGCAGCACAATAGTGTGTGTGTGTGTGTGTGTGTGTGTGTGTGTGTGTGTGTGTGTGTGTGTCTAGCCATGCTAACCAGCCGCCCCGTCCCGGACGACGCTGTCGCTACGCGGGCGCCTAGCAACCAGCCGCGCGAGCGCTAGCTAGTCAGCTAGGTTTAGCTTAGCTGCACGACTTTAAAACGTGCCACCGGATTATATATATATATATAAATCAGACAACGCACAGAAAAATGAAATAAAGTTCGAGTCTGACCTAAGTCGAGGTAAAACCGTGTTGTAGTGCAGCACAGGAGCACACCCAAGCGGGCTCGGTGGTTAGCCTAGCCTAGCCTAGCCCACCGGCTCAGTTAGCTAGCATGCTAACGCTAGCCCAGCATGCTAACGCGCCCACTAATGTTGACACACGTCCCCGCGGCACTAATGTGAACACGTTTACGGTCTTAAATAACAACAAATCTCGCTCAAACGCATTTTTTATTAAAACATACATGTGTAGGTCTAATAACAACGATTTAACCCAACTAGCTAGTTAGCTAACTGGCTACATAAAGAGAGAGCGGCCACACTGACAGCTAGCCCGCCCCCGCTCGCCCCCTGCTGGCCACACGGCGCTACTACACGGCGCACAAAATCCGGAAAATGGGATCAGACGGAGACGCAAACACTTCCAGACCGGTTAAAGGCGCCCTTAACTGGCCCCTAGACAGTGAAGGAACACGGACACTCACCCAGAACAACGGCTCGGGTTGATGATGGGGGGTGGGGGGGCGGGTCACACGGCGTGAATCTGCCGTGTCATGAGAGTGTTGTTCGGGGCGAGGAGCGGCTTACAGGGAGGATGAGGCAGCGTCCCCGACACAACGAGGGAGGACACGGGAATGTGACGGCGCTCCCGATTGGCGGAGGGGACGCGCGCGTGAAGACTCGGGCATTGTGGGAAGTGGAGTGTTTAGACGCCAGTTCTGCCGAGCATACGTTTGGTTATTACACGTGGCACACGAAGGGAAGGTCTGTACATCTTCCAACAAAAATATATTTTTTTTGTAAGAAAGGCAACACTAAGAAACAGAAGATTACGAGACGTCCATGTTGTTTTGTGCGACACACGTTTTCCTGGTTGGATCAAACCTGTCAAAGATCAAACGTTATTATAACAAACGGTAAATTATTGTAGCAGATATTAAAGGCTGTTTTCATATATAACAGATCATAACAAAGGTTAATCTGCTATTTACAGTTGGATAATTTTTCTCTGATATTTGTTGCCCCCTAGTGGCATTATCTGTAACATGTCACCTTACTGTTGTCTCTATTCACCGTAGTTGTGTGCAGAGACTACTGCAAACTAAGTAAATACCAACAAATAATAATAACTTTTAATTATATTCTTAGTGATTCATATATTCTTACTATAATAACCATAAACATGGTACTATAAAAATTACACATGTAGTCTTAACCTACACAACCCTACACATTTCTAAAGTCAGTTTCTTTGTCTTATTTTAATCATACTACTACTACTACTAATACTACTACTACTAATACTACTACTACTACTACTAATAATAATAATAATAAGATAATGATGATGATGAGAGTACGCTGTGTGCAATTGGCTGCCGCTTCTCACCGGTGTGTGATTGGTTGTGTAAGAGTTGTACCTGTATTAAAATTGTAAAGCGACTTTGATGATGATGATGATGATAATGATGATGATGATGATTATTATTATAAAAGCACATTTTCAAAATGAAGAGTGTGACTGCTTTTTTCAGGCACTCCTTGCAAGTACACACACACACCACACACACACACACACACACACACACACACACACACACACATTTATATGTGCCCTCAAGTATGCACAAACACACACACACATACTAGAGGTGGATAGGATGTCAAATAGCCGGTGTTGTTCATAGCTGTGAGTTTATAATGTTACTTTTCTTTTGTTTCACTGAGAGTAGGAGATTAGCCAATCATCATCAGCCAATTAGCCAATCATCATATTATTATTATTATATGCGGTATTATTTTATGATAATGATTTTCATTATGATTTTTGAAAAAAACATTTTCAAAATGAAGAGTGTGACTGCTTCTTTCAGGCACACACACACACACACACACACACACACATTTGTGCCCTCAGAAATGCGCGCACACACACACACACACAGATACACACACACATATTACATTTTCCATGAAGGTCATAGAACCCAATGTCCCAATGTCTCTCTCTAACACTCTGCAGTTGCTTTTCACATGTTTTTTAAGAACTTTTCTCATCTACAACAACACAGCAGAGCTGAATATCTCCCAAACACTCAAGCGCACACACACACAGAGCTCCAAGTCTCTTAAGCATGCATGGACGCCCACACCACACACACACACACACACATACATACCCACAAACACACACATACATATGCACAGTCAGAAGTCTCCTGAAGTTCCACACTCTCCAGATGGCTCTGACACTTTAGCTGTCGCTGTCAGAGACTAATTAATCTTCCTGGTGAGATCCATCTTCCCGCAGACTTCCAGCACCCAGCCACAGTTCCCACCCTCCTCCTTTATCATCCCTCCATCCTCCATCACTTTGTCTCACCATCTTTCACCTCCTAGAAGACCTGAGACTGGCGCACCCCACCACACATGCTTTCCCTGCTCTAAAGTTGCTAATATCACAAATACATCACTACTGTTAGCGCTGTGGAGGGAGAAAATACCAGAACCTTTTATCATGTAAACATGAAACAACTCAACACCATGGAATGTATAGTGCGTGCTTGTATATTATATTATATATGTATAATATACAGTACATATATATACATATTTACATAAATTAATTTAAAAAAACCTATATTAAAAGCTATAGGTACATTAACTAATATTATTGCCTAATAAATAATGTGTATGATTTGTGTAACTTCTTATCCTGCTTCTTTCATTAGATTATATTTCATTTCAGGACATTCCCCGTGTAGCAGTGTGATAGAGCAGGCGTATGTCCACATGAATGTTGTAGAGCGGTGTGATAGAGCAGGTGTATGTCCACATGAATTTTGTAGAGCGGTGTGATAGAGCAGGTGTATGCTCACATAAATGTTGTAGAGCGGTGTGATAGAGCTGGCGTATGTCCACATGAATGTTGTAGAGCGGTGTGATAGAGCAGGCGTATGCTCACATGAATGTTGTAGAGCGGTATGATAGAGCAGGCGTATGTCCACATGAATGTTGTAGAGCGGTGTGATAGAGCAGGTGTATGCTCACATGAATGTTGTAGAGCGGTGTGATAGAGCAGGCGTATGCTCACGTTCTCCTGATACTGCACAACAGGAGAAAACAATATAATTTGGACCCATTTTTAGAGGCAAAGATCTGCACAGGAGTTTCAGTATAATTTCCCAATTTTCAACATTAAAACAACAGTTAAAATCAGGGTGAAGGTATGAACGTGCATCCTTTGTGTTGAAAGAAAAAAAAAAAACAACCAAACAGGAAATAAAGTAAAGGAACAGAAAGAAAGAGACAGAGGAAGGAGGGAGAGAAGGAGGAAGAAGAAGAAGAAGAGAGGAGAGAGTGATTGTAGTGAGTGACTGGACAGCTATGTGAGGCAGTAATTAGTGAGAAGGAGTCAGTAATGAGATCTCCAGGAGGCTGTGGTCAGGGGTCTAAAAAAGGCCAAACTCTAAACATGGCATTAGTTAACATGGCTGGTCCCTTCCCAAAGCCTGACTCCTTCTGTGACTGGAACCCCGTCTGTGAAGTTAAATACATCACCACCTGCCATTATTACATTTATAGCATGACGTTGCTACACATCTGGCTTTGAGACCAAATGCCCCGAGAACCAGAACCAGAACCAGAACAGTTTCTGTTGGGTTTGGTTTCGCAGCTGCAAGGTGCCTGAACAGAGCAGTTTGACCCATACTCTGGTCACATGACCTGCATTTTGTACTGTCGTGCTTCTTAACAGTCAAACAGTCAAACAGACAGACAGACAGACAGACAGATAGCTAGATAGATAGATAGATAGATAGATAGATAGATAGATAGATAGATAGATAGATAGATAGATAGACAGATAGATAGACAGGACAGACAGACAGTCAGTCAGTCAGACAGACAGACAGATAGATAGACAGACAGACAGACAGATAGACAGACAGACAGACAGACGTTCAACTAGGCAATCAGGCGTTATTGCACAGGTGTCGCTGTCAGATAACACGTTCAATGTGAATTTATCTCTTTAGCCAGCAGGTGGGGACATTAGGCCATCCAGACCACGTAGTTCGGCGCAGGGGCCACAGTGTGTGAGCGGGGCGGCACTTTGCGGCGAGTGCTCGGTCCAGACAGCTCGAGACTCCCTCGTTTCCTACCGTAGCCTCTCTTACAATATACCTTCTCTCAGCTCCGGAGAAGTTAGACGCAGACATCAGGCTTCATGAAAT
>NW_027506885.1:683423-705923 GCF_052324685.1 Brachyhypopomus gauderio
GTAGCGGTGTTTAAATCTCACACGTAATCTAGATACATAAAAAAAATAAAAGTGTAAGCGTGTGTATGCAGTGTTTTGGGGAGGGTTATTCATGGGGTAAGAGTTTTGATAAAGGCATCCAGTCTTGATTGCGATGTGGAGTGATGGTGGATAAATGCTGGATTTTCCCCGTTACACTCCGGAAGAGACGCACTGTGTTGTGCTTCTGTTATCCAGTGTAGTGGTGGCTGTCGTGTCTGGTCACAGCAAGCGCAGGAGGGTCTTAACGCAGCTCTGTGTGTGTGTATCTGAGCCTGCATGCTATAGCTCCTCTCTGCAAGCAGTGTGACACCGGGAATTTTGCATTAAATGATTTATACACAAGTATTGTTAGCCATGGTGAAAGTGTGGATGCAAATTTTGGTCCTGAGTAATATTGAAATATTTTTCCCATTTTGCATTGGGGAGATATATTGATGAATCAGTGTTGTTGATTAATTTATTTAACAATTGGAGCCATTTTTAGATTAATATTTTATAGATTTTGGGATGTGGTTCTAAACCATGTTGTTTTATATTAACTCTCTGGGTGATGATTGATTTAAGTTATAAATACTGAAAAAAAATGTCCTTGCTAATGACATATTCCTGGATCAATTACTTTAGTGATGAAGGGCGTCATTTTGTAGATCTGAACTGTCTTTATTGTTCCAAAACTTTTTATTGTTCCAGAAAAGTTTTTTTATTGTGCAAAAAATTCGGTTCTTCCTATGTGAAGTGTATTTACGTAGGTGTGAGGAGTTCGTGATTTTGAAAACTTTCCACAGAGCTGTCAGTGTTGGTCGGCGTTGTTGGCGTTTTTAAAAGAGTCACGGGTTGTAATAAAGGGAGCCATGACACAAACAGTGCGAAATATCTGTTTTATTACATTGAGATTGTTTCAATCCAAACATTACATAATTGATGAGGTTTATCCATTTTGTGATCGTTAAACTAAGGTTAAACTAAGTTAATTGAAAGACTGTCACTTATCTTGGATATTACTGTATTGTCATTTTGATACTAGCTATTCTACCTTATAAGAATTAGGAGAGGATTTTGAGAGGAGGATAGTGATTTAAATGACAGCTTGGGGAAAATATTAATGATCAGGTATTAGATATTGACAGAAGATATTGAGGTAGTTAATGTCTTGGATGCCAAGTTCCAAGTCAGTATATTTAGTGGTATTAAACACCAGTCGGGTCTAATGAAGGAGATATCTCTGCAGGGAATTTAACAAGACACACTGTTCACGATTCACACTGCTCAGACTCACACTGCTCAGGAATGATGGGATCTCACCTGGGTCTGGGGTACAATCAGAAAAGTATTACGCACTATATAAAGATGAAAATTCTTGTGACGCGTGTAATGTTAACCCATCATGTTCTTTACTGATGAAATCTATTTCTTCTGGCCTTTCCCTTCTTTTAAGTTGATGTACAAGGTATTTGTCAGATTTATGGTTGTATTTGAAGTTATTATTAAGTCTGTATTAGAAATTGTTTTTTATTAATGTAATTTATTAAAATAATCTTGTGTATAGTGTCATTTTCTTGTGAATGTGTTGCAGTTTCTTCTTTTTCTTGTAAATTTAATGAATATATTATATTATAATCCATTATGGGATAATTTGGCCTTAATGACAACTTCAGAGTTTTCCCACAAAAATGTTGGGGGGATATTTGGAGAGTCATTAATTTCCATGAAGAATTTGCCCTCTCTTAATAAAAATTCTGGTTAAGTTGTATTAACACACCATCTATCTGATGGTTTATATAACTCGTTAACATTTTCCTCTAAGAGGAGATAGGAGCATATTATTAGATGGGTGTTTTGGTGGTATCAGAGGTTAATGACTTACTTGCAAAAAGAAGTCAATGAGTGAGAAAGAGGAGATTACTGTATTACTTATTTCCTCCAGATGGACAATATAGCTCGCAGATATTGCTGGGGCTGAAATCAATCATACATTGTTTTAATTCATGTGTTGACTGTCAGATTTTTGTATTATTTTAAAGCTTTTGAGATGGGTAAAACAATGTAAGAAAGGCAGAAGACACTATTAGGACCATAAATGCTTGCAATAATAACATCCAAATTATTGATCTTTCTATTCATAATAATGAATCTATCATTGTGTCTGTAGTGGTGGTGTTATGAAGGGTATTTTTATTAATTAAAATAACTCTTTATCTAGAGTTGTGGATAGAAATAAACTCGATGTTATCAGTTTTTCACTGTTCAAGCGTGTTAGGTAAGTTTCTCCCAGTAGATATATGTAGACTTCTAAATGAAGATGTCAGAGTGCAGTATAGGTTCTCCTTTGTGAACCAATACCATGGATTACAGCTAACGTCCTTAGTGACAGGCATATTTGACAGTTGATAAAATGAATGTGAACATGTGTGTGTGTGTGTGTGTGTGTGTGTGTGTGTGTGTGTGTGTGTGTGTGTGTGTGTGTGTGTGTGGGTGTGTGTGTGTGTCAGTATGAGAGACACACAGACATAGAGAAAGAAAAAAGGGAGAAAGAGAGACACACAGACAGAAAGAAAAAGAGAGCGAGAGAGAGTGTGTAAGACACCCTGTGCAGTTGTGTGTAAGGGCATGTGTACTGTAGAAAGAGGTAAATGGGAAGAAATGGGAACAAGGTCAAATGTACAGAATTGTGCAGCTGGTAAGTTTTGCCTAATGACGTGTGCCAAGAGCAGTGTGACTGCTATATAATGTGGTACTATACTATAAAATCAAGAGCAGTGTGACTGCTATATAATGTGGTACTGTACTATAAAATCAAGAGCAGTGTGACTGCTATATAATGTGGTACTGTACTATAAAATCAAGAGCAGTGTGACTGCTATATAATGTGGTCCTGTACTATAAAATCAAGAGCAGTGTGACTGCTATATAATGTGGTACTGTACTATAAAATCAAGAGCAGTGTGACTGCTATATAATGTGGTACTGTACTATAAAATCAAGAGCAGTGTGACTGCTATATAATGTGGTACTATACTATAAAATCAAGAGCAGTGTGACTGCTATATAATGTGGTCCTGTACTATAAAATCAAGAGCAGTGTGACTGCTATATAATGTGGTACTATACTATAAAATCAAGAGCAGTGTGACTGCTATATAATGTGGTACTATACTATAAAATCAAGAGCAGTGTGACTGCTATATAATGTGGTACTATACTATAAAATCAAGAGCAGTGTGACTGCTATATAATGTGGTACTATACTATAAAATCAAGAGCAGTGTGACTGCTATATAATGTGGTCCTGTACTATAAAATCAAGAGCAGTGTGACTGCTATATAATGTGGTACTATACTATAAAATCAAGAGCAGTGTGACTGCTATATAATGTGGTACTGTACTATAAAATCAAGAGCAGTGTGACTGCTATATAATGTGGTCCTGTACTATAAAATCAAGAGCAGTGTGACTGCTATATAATGTGGTACTATACTATAAAATCAAGAGCAGTGTGACTGCTATATAATGTGGTCCTGTACTATAAAATCAAGAGCAGTGTGACTGCTATATAATGTGGTACTATACTATAAAATCAAGAGCAGTGTGACTGCTATATAATGTGGTACTATACTATAAAATCAAGAGCAGTGTGACTGCTATATAATGTGGTACTATACTATAAAATCAAGAGCAGTGTGACTGCTATATAATGTGGTACTGTACTATAAAATCAAGAGCAGTGTGACTGCTATATAATGTGGTACTGTACTATAAAATCAAGAGCAGTGTGACTGCTATATAATGTGGTACTGTACTATAAAATCAAGAGCAGTGTGACTGCTATATAATGTGGTACTATACTATAAAATCAAGAGCAGTGTGACTGCTATATAATGTGGTCCTGTACTATAAAATCAAGAGCAGTGTGACTGCTATATAATGTGGTACTATACTATAAAATCAAGAGCAGTGTGACTGCTATATAATGTGGTACTATACTATAAAATCAAGAGCAGTGTGACTGCTATATAATGTGGTACTATACTATAAAATCAAGAGCAGTGTGACTGCTATATAATGTGGTACTATACTATAAAATCAAGAGCAGTGTGACTGCTATATAATGTGGTCCTGTACTATAAAATCAAGAGCAGTGTGACTGCTATATAATGTGGTACTATACTATAAAATCAAGAGCAGTGTGACTGCTATATAATGTGGTACTGTACTATAAAATCAAGAGCAGTGTGACTGCTATATAATGTGGTCCTGTACTATAAAATCAAGAGCAGTGTGACTGCTATATAATGTGGTACTATACTATAAAATCAAGAGCAGTGTGACTGCTATATAATGTGGTCCTGTACTATAAAATCAAGAGCAGTGTGACTGCTATATAATGTGGTACTATACTATAAAATCAAGAGCAGTGTGACTGCTATATAATGTGGTACTATACTATAAAATCAAGAGCAGTGTGACTGCTATATAATGTGGTACTATACTATAAAATCAAGAGCAGTGTGACTGCTATATAATGTGGTACTATACTATAAAATCAAGAGCAGTGTGACTGCTATATAATGTGGTACTGTACTATAAAATCAAGAGCAGTGTGACTGCTATATAATGTGGTACTGTACTATAAAATCAAGAGCAGTGTGACTGCTATATAATGTGGTACTATACTATAAAATCAAGAGCAGTGTGACTGCTATATAATGTGGTACTGTACTATAAAATCAAGAGCAGTGTGACTGCTATATAATGTGGTACTATACTATAAAATCAAGAGCAGTGTGACTGCTATATAATGTGGTCCTATACTATAAAATCAAGAGCAGTGTGACTGCTATATAATGTGGTCCTATACTATAAAATCAAGAGCAGTGTGACTGCTATATAATGTGGTCCTATACTATAAAATCAAGAGCAATGTGACTGCTATATAATGTGGTACTATACTATAAAATCAAGAGCAGTGTGACTGCTATATAATGTGGTCCTATACTATAAAATCAAGAGCAGTGTGACTGCTATATAATGTGGTCCTATACTATAAAATCAAGAGCAGTGTGACTGCTATATAATGTGGTCCTATACTATAAAATCAAGAGCAGTGTGACTGCTATATAATGTGGTACTATACTATAAAATCAAGAGCAGTGTGACTGCTATATAATGTGGTCCTATACTATAAAATCAAGAGCAGTGTGACTGCTATATAATGTGGTCCTATACTATAAAATCAAGAGCAGTGTGACTGCTATATAATGTGGTCCTGTACTATAAAATCAAGAGCAGTGTGACTGCTATATAATGTGGTCCTGTACTATAAAATCAAGAGCAGTGTGACTGCTATATAATGTGGTCCTATACTATAAAATCAAGAGCAGTGTGACTGCTATATAATGTGGTCCTGTACTATAAAATCAAGAGCAGTGTGACTGCTATATAATGTGGTACTATACTATAAAATCAAGAGCAGTGTGACTGCTATATAATGTGGTCCTGTACTATAAAATCAAGAGCAGTGTGACTGCTATATAATGTGGTACTATACTATAAAATCAAGAGCAGTGTGACTGCTATATAATGTGGTACTATACTATAAAATCAAGAGCAGTGTGACTGCTATATAATGTGGTACTATACTATAAAATCAAGAGCAGTGTGACTGCTATATAATGTGGTACTATACTATAAAATCAAGAGCAGTGTGACTGCTATATAATGTGGTACTGTACTATAAAATCAAGAGCAGTGTGACTGCTATATAATGTGGTACTGTACTATAAAATCAAGAGCAGTGTGACTGCTATATAATGTGGTACTATACTATAAAATCAAGAGCAGTGTGACTGCTATATAATGTGGTACTGTACTATAAAATCAAGAGCAGTGTGACTGCTATATAATGTGGTACTATACTATAAAATCAAGAGCAGTGTGACTGCTATATAATGTGGTCCTATACTATAAAATCAAGAGCAGTGTGACTGCTATATAATGTGGTCCTATACTATAAAATCAAGAGCAGTGTGACTGCTATATAATGTGGTCCTATACTATAAAATCAAGAGCAATGTGACTGCTATATAATGTGGTACTATACTATAAAATCAAGAGCAGTGTGACTGCTATATAATGTGGTCCTATACTATAAAATCAAGAGCAGTGTGACTGCTATATAATGTGGTCCTATACTATAAAATCAAGAGCAGTGTGACTGCTATATAATGTGGTCCTATACTATAAAATCAAGAGCAGTGTGACTGCTATATAATGTGGTACTATACTATAAAATCAAGAGCAGTGTGACTGCTATATAATGTGGTCCTATACTATAAAATCAAGAGCAGTGTGACTGCTATATAATGTGGTCCTATACTATAAAATCAAGAGCAGTGTGACTGCTATATAATGTGGTCCTGTACTATAAAATCAAGAGCAGTGTGACTGCTATATAATGTGGTCCTGTACTATAAAATCAAGAGCAGTGTGACTGCTATATAATGTGGTCCTATACTATAAAATCAAGAGCAGTGTGACTGCTATATAATGTGGTCCTGTACTATAAAATCAAGAGCAGTGTGACTGCTATATAATGTGGTCCTGTACTATAAAATCAAGAGCAGTGTGACTGCTATATAATGTGGTACTGTACTATAAAATCAAGAGCAGTGTGACTGCTATATAATGTGGTACTATACTATAAAATCAAGAGCAGTGTGACTGCTATATAATGTGGTACTGTACTATAAAATCAAGAGCAGTGTGACTGCTATATAATGTGGTACTATACTATAAAATCAAGAGCAGTGTGACTGCTATATAATGTGGTACTGTACTATAAAATCAAGAGCAGTGTGACTGCTATATAATGTGGTCCTGTACTATAAAATCAAGAGCAGTGTGACTGCTATATAATGTGGTACTATACTATAAAATCAAGAGCAGTGTGACTGCTATATAATGTGGTCCTGTACTATAAAATCAAGAGCAGTGTGACTGCTATATAATGTGGTACTATACTATAAAATCAAGAGCAGTGTGACTGCTATATAATGTGGTACTATACTATAAAATCAAGAGCAGTGTGACTGCTATATAATGTGGTACTATACTATAAAATCAAGAGCAGTGTGACTGCTATATAATGTGGTACTATACTATAAAATCAAGAGCAGTGTGACTGCTATATAATGTGGTACTGTACTATAAAATCAAGAGCAGTGTGACTGCTATATAATGTGGTACTGTACTATAAAATCAAGAGCAGTGTGACTGCTATATAATGTGGTACTATACTATAAAATCAAGAGCAGTGTGACTGCTATATAATGTGGTACTGTACTATAAAATCAAGAGCAGTGTGACTGCTATATAATGTGGTACTATACTATAAAATCAAGAGCAGTGTGACTGCTATATAATGTGGTCCTATACTATAAAATCAAGAGCAGTGTGACTGCTATATAATGTGGTCCTATACTATAAAATCAAGAGCAGTGTGACTGCTATATAATGTGGTCCTATACTATAAAATCAAGAGCAATGTGACTGCTATATAATGTGGTACTATACTATAAAATCAAGAGCAGTGTGACTGCTATATAATGTGGTCCTATACTATAAAATCAAGAGCAGTGTGACTGCTATATAATGTGGTCCTATACTATAAAATCAAGAGCAGTGTGACTGCTATATAATGTGGTACTATACTATAAAATCAAGAGCAGTGTGACTGCTATATAATGTGGTACTATACTATAAAATCAAGAGCAGTGTGACTGCTATATAATGTGGTCCTATACTATAAAATCAAGAGCAGTGTGACTGCTATATAATGTGGTCCTATACTATAAAATCAAGAGCAGTGTGACTGCTATATAATGTGGTCCTGTACTATAAAATCAAGAGCAGTGTGACTGCTATATAATGTGGTCCTGTACTATAAAATCAAGAGCAGTGTGACTGCTATATAATGTGGTCCTATACTATAAAATCAAGAGCAGTGTGACTGCTATATAATGTGGTCCTGTACTATAAAATCAAGAGCAGTGTGACTGCTATATAATGTGGTCCTGTACTATAAAATCAAGAGCAGTGTGACTGCTATATAATGTGGTCCTATACTATAAAATCAAGAGCAGTGTGACTGCTATATAATGTGGTCCTATACTATAAAATCAAGAGCAGTGTGACTGCTATATAATGTGGTCCTATACTATAAAATCAAGAGCAGTGTGACTGCTATATAATGTGGTCCTATACTATAAAATCAAGGCCTTGGTGTTGATTGACTCTGCTGGTGCCACTTTTCCATCTCAGGCCAGTAATATTTCTGTCACACTGACTTATTTGCATTTCTGACTTATTTGCATAAATTCAACAGACAACAGAGACAAACAAAGAAACAAAAAATATCTCCACTGTGAGGTCTAATTCAGAATGGCAAAAAAAAAAACCCCGGCATGGCCGTATGGTTTTGGTGAAATCTAACCATCAAGTCCTTTGGTATCTGCAGGTCTGATTGACTCTGGCAATTTTGCTTCCTGTAGATAAATTCTCAAGCTCCACTCGGACCAATAAGATCCCTCGTGCGTGACTCTGACCTGGTTGCCGTGTTGACAGCGGTGTCTGAACCAAATAGACGTTAATGAAGGGGTAGACGCGAGCAGACTAAACCAAATGCCCGACTCCCCCCGCCTCCCCGGGCCTCTGTTTATGTCAGGGTGTCAGCGGTGACAGGCCCGAGGGTGGGGACACTCTACACTCCCATTGTCACACTGCTCCCAACAAAACGCAGAGCACTAGAGAGGCGTCTCCTCCTCACACACACACCCGCCTCCCATCTGTGACACTGCTGCAGTCTGAACCTGCTCCTGCCATATGTAACCCCCCCCATTTTATACTGTACTTTACCTCATATTTATTTTCCTCTGGCGAATGTGCTTTTTGGCACATCTAAATTATGAAGCTTAAACTTTACGACGTATTACGACCGGACATGGATTGCGGTTCTAAACACATCGGCTGCTGCCCGGACTTTTCCGAGTCCTCTGTGACTGTTAGTAAACAGGGTCATGCCATTGCTTATTATCTAGTTAGAGATAGAGAGATGGAGAGAGTGAGAGAATAGACAGAGAGAGAGAGAGATGGAGGAAGGGAATGATTTTGGTGGTCCCAGAGCACCCCCTTCGCCTTTGGGCAAGCAGCAATGCCCTCAGACCGGAACTGATTAGAGAGAGGAGGCTCACTACAGCATCACTCCAGCAGCCAAGGCTATTTATAGGTAACGGACACCTGAACTCACACAGGGCCGGCACAGAGACCTCCACCGCTGAGCAGGCCAGAAAGGTGTCCAAGCACTGACCACTGAAGTCTGAGTCTCGGTCCAGTGTCCACTGGCATTTTGGATTTGAGATTAAATTAATTTATAATAAAAACGAAAACACTTTGACATATGTATGACCATTGTAAAATTAGTTTGAACCTCACATATCAAAAATCCTATTCCATCTTATGCATTATGGTACTGATAACAGATAGAAAATAATCCTCTCCTAAAATGTACTGATTTAACACTAGAAGTCCCTGAAATTTCAACCACCCCCCTGAAGTCCCTAAAGAGGGTCCAAAGAACCTTAGTCCAAACTGACACCTCGGGTGGCTCCAATTAACATCCATTCATTTGCAAAAGTGCCCATTGCCTGAGGAATCAGCAGGGGGGAGAAGAGCTGAACTTGCCTCCAGTGTTATGTAAATGAGGCGTGTGTCAGGTATGGGTGGTTGCTGCTGAAAGCTTGCACCTCCTTGGCTGCCATATGAGACTGTGCAAGATCTCTTGCAAGAAGTCTCCTCATCTACAGAACCATATGTTTGAGATTTGATTTGTGAAAGGTTGAAATAATGTGAAATTGACACAAACATAATATTTGAATTATAATGGCATATAGGTGGCATATTGATTAGTCAAAATGGCTCTGATATTTTTAACCTTATTTTAAGTAGTTTTGTCTTTTGAAAAACTGCTAATAGGTAAAAATGTTTTTACATAAATGTATACAAAAAACGCTCAGCTACTTGAAATAGAATAATATTATTGAGCAATTTTAACTTATCAAGATCAAGATTTTGCAGTGTGTCTCTTCCAAATACAGCCATAACCAGCAAACAAAAATAGGAAATTTAGGAAATCTTACCAAAAGAGATATCACTACTACAGATTTTCACTACTCTCTGAAAACTAACAATGTGTTGTGTGTGACGTTTGTGACCCTAGGCTTGAAAATTACTTCATATGGGCTTTTCAAACTTTTTTTTTTGGCCCACCTCCACCCTTTCACCTTTGGAGGACAAATTTGTTTTCATGTAAGGATCAAAAGAAAACAATTCTGTATAATACAGTACAATAGTGATAAAAACAATTGGGGTTAGGTGAACCATACAGGACAGGAGAGAAAAGAGGGGGAGAGAAAGTAAAAAGGGAAAAGACAGAAGAGCAGAAAAAACAGCTCAAATGATTCACCAACTGCTGCTACTAAATGAAGAGCAGAAAGTAAGACATACAGCACAAATGACTGATGTATGTGTGTGTGAGTGTGTGTGTTTATGTAAGTGCAACATAGGATAAATGTACAGAATGTACTTATTAGCAAGGCCCCAGAGGCAGGCAGAGAAAGACCAGGGATCCCCACCCGCCCACGGCCCCTCCAGGATCATGTCCAAAGCCTGCTGTGTACTGGAAACCTTTGCTATCCTTGCTTCTCAGTCAACAAAGTAAGTGAAATGTGTGGTGACATGAATTTTCATCCACATGTAGGTGGCTACAGTCATCTTTCTCTTTATTATAAAACTGACACAGACATTATTTGAACTATAATTCCAAAACATCTCAAGTCTGCCTCCTTTGTACTAATTTTGGATTTTTTTTTGGATGATTATTGGTCAAAATAGCTAAAGTTCAGATTTCTCTGAAAGGGTCTTTTCTTCTCCGTCTGAGTCAATGGATCAACATAGCTCACACTATCACCCATCCCCCCGTCTACCTAGAAGTGGCTGCATGACAAAGGATGGCCTCATGATCCAAAATACCTCAGCACTGGCTTTTGGCAGGCTCAGGTAGAAATGTAGTAATGTTAGTAATGTTTTTCTTCTAAAAAAGATAAGTGGGTTCAAAATAACAATTTTTGAAAAAAATTACCAAATTAATTGTGTTGATCCACCTCAAAAAAGGTCATGCAAAAGTCTGTAAGCTGGTCCTGAGTGTGTCTGCCCATCCCCCAGCTGCATTGTTGTGCAGGGGACATGCATAAGGTGAGAGAGGCAGTCAGAGGGCCTGGTTGAGAGCAGAAGCTACAGAGGACATGATGTAAGTTTAGAAATATATACAATAAAGTTGAAATGTTCTCAACAGAGCACTCACATACAATTATCCACTCAGTCTGCCACTCCCTCATTTGGGGAGAAAGCTACACTATTGTGGCTATGCCCCACTTTAGACAATTTAGACAATTTTTTAATCACGGAGGGGTTTTCGTCTTAGGTGCATGTCCTCACTGTATTGGAATATTTTATTGTCTGAGTGAAAGAGAAACAAAATGGGGTCACTAAAGTGGGAATAGCCACAGTACTGTAGCTTTCTCCCCAAATGAGGGACTGGCAGACTGGGTAGATAGTTGTATGTGAATGCTGTGATGAGAACACTCATGAACAATTGTGCAAATGTGAGATGTGTCGACTGCTACAGATACACGTGTGGCAAATGTACCAGGGAGATACACTGGCAGTGCCAGGCATGTTCTGAAGTGCTGAAGTGCTAGTCACACAAGAAGGACATGCCACTCACACACACACACACACACACACACACACACACACACACACACACACACACACACACACACACACACACACACACACACACACACACACACACAGCCCTGCACTGCAGCCTATTGTAAATATGTGTGGAATTGTTTTATTCCTTGTATTTTTTGTATAATTTTATGGCAATAATAAAAAGCATGGAACATAAAAAAGCATGGAAACATAACAGTTGTTCTTTTGTATGTTTCTCATGCTGAAATTTCAGTCCTCCTGACTTAGACACAAATGCTTCTGGTCATTACTCACATGTACCTGGCTATAAATTTTCTAATTTTCTATTTAAAATATTAAAAAAGAATTTATTGTTTGTGCTTTGTTGCTCAGATAAAACTAAACTAAATACAATATATATAACCTTTATATTATAAAATACAATAAACTGAATAGAACTAACTAAATGGCTAAACTCAATGAAAAACAACAATTAGTTGTGAGCTGAAGCATGCCCCCTCCTGTGGTGCGCCAGTAATGGCCTTATTTACAGAACAAAAGTGCCTGCTCGCAGCTGATAATAGGGTGTTAGCTAAAATCCTTCAGCTCTCTCGACCCTTCTCTGGGTTCCGATGGTAGAAGTGTTGAAAGACCCTTCTCTGGGACTTCTAGTGTTAAACCTGTAAAACGGTGAAGCTTTCACATCCGAACAACTTAGTAGTGGTTTTTTCACAGTCCCACACAGTACAGTCTTCCACCAGCTACCCGTTCACACATTAACACATTTTCATAGTCTACAAATGGGTTTAATTGTGCAAACAACTTTCAGAGAGCCCCAAAAGGGTTTTTTGTGTGTGGTTTTGCTGCGTAAAATCAATGCACACAAGCAGGAATCTCAAAATAAGCAGCAGAGTGATGTGCCAATACGCTCCACGCGTACATATGGGCAGATACAGGTCTTCATTAATGTGAACGTGAAGTGTTCATTATGGGTCCAGGCAGGCGCATCCTCTGTTTAAAGTTCAACATGGTCGTTTCCTCCTGCCCAAGGCGGTCGGTGGAGTGCAGAGGTGAGAGCTGGAGACCTGTGCTGCTCTTCTTCTCCTTCTCCAAGAGCTGTGAAGGCAAACAGAGAGCGTGAGGATCGATTCCCACGGAGTGTGCTGGCATGGTGATGAATCCGACCCTGCAAGCATAGCATGGTCAGATAGCCTCCTACTCCTAACAGAATCCCCAGAGTCTAACACACACGCATGCACACACACACACGCACGCATGCACACACACACGCACACACACACGCATGCACGCACACACACAGACACATGCTGTGTGAGTAATTAATCTAAACAGGTCATCTACCCCTTTGTTCCTTGTGTGTCGTGGATCACATGAGGGGCCAGTGTGAGGGTGGACAGAGCCACCAATATTCTCACACTCACACACACACACACACACACACACACACACACACACACACATAGAGACAGACTCTCTCACAGATAGACACGCGCACATTTCCACACGTGCACTTACACACACACACATGCACATGGAACAGACAATGTAATGCAGTGTGAGGTCCTGGATTTGACTGCGTTTGTTGCTTGTCTTAAATATTTAAGAGATCTCTATTTAATGAATGTTCTCGGGGGCACCGGTTTCGGCAGCTAGATCTTATGCCCAAATAAAGACAAAGTCAGGATGCTTTGCCACACCATCGTTTTATACCGACCACAAGAGTCACATGCGTGGGAGGCCTTTACCATCACAGCACTGCGTACACAATACCTATGGAAAAGTAGCATCAGCAGTTTATCCCAGCCCCAGGTAGACATTTCAGTCACATGTCAAGAAGGCCAGAGACCAAGCCCACTGCACAACCGAAGGAGATGTTAACCTAGTGCACCACAGAGGAGACCCACACACCCACGAACATCAGCGCACAGCCACACAGAAGCCGTGTGCTCAGAAGCCACCACTATCTGTGAGTACGCATTTGTACATATGGGAATTACTCACGATGAATGCGGAGACATATGCACAGAGCACGCACGCATTTACAGCTTCTAGCGCTGCAGTTCTTAAGTAGAGAGTATTGGCCAGAGTTTCATTTTTGATGCAGGTACAAATGCTCTGATACAAGGTCATTCCAGGCAGAAATGATCCAGCAGTGCAGATACAGTGACGTGAACCTGCTTCACCTGTTCTAGTTCCATAGTTCTACAGTTCCACAATTACACAGTTCTACAGTTCTACAGTTCTACAGTTCTACAGTTCCACAATTACACAGTTCTACAGTTCTACAGTTCCACAGTTCTACAGTTCCACAATTACACAGTTCTACAGTTCCATAGTTCTACAGTTCCACAATTACACAGTTCTACAGTTCTACAGTTCTACAGTTCTACAGTTCTACAGTTCCACAGTTCTACAGTTCCACAGTTCCACAGTTCTACAGTTCCACAATTACACAGTTCTACAGTTCTACAGTTCTACAGTTCCACAGTTCCACAATTACACAGTTCTACAGTTCTACAGTTCCACAATTACACAGTTCTACAGTTCTACAGTTCTACAGTTCCACAATTACACAGTTCCACAATTACACAGTTCTGCAGTTCCACAGTTCTACAGTTCCACAATTACACAGTTCTGCAGTTCCACAGTTCTACAGTTCCACAATTACACAGTTCTGCAGTTCTACAGTTCTACAGTTCTACAGTCCCACAGTTCCATAGTTCTACAGTTCTACAGTTCTACAGTTCCACAGTTCCATAGTTCTACAGTTCCACAGTTCTACAGTTCTACAGTCTCACAGTTCCATAATTCTACAGTTCTACAGTTCTACAGTTCCATAGTTCTACAGTTCTGCAGTTCTGCAGTTCTACAGTTCTACAGTTCTACAGTTCTACAGTTCCACAGTTCTACAGTTCCACAGTTCTACAGTTCTACAGTTCCACAGTTCCACAGTTCTACAGTCCCACAGTTCCACAGTTCTACAGTCCCACAGTTCCATAGTTCTACAGTTCTACAGTTCTACAGTTCTACAGTCCCACAGTTCCATAGTTCTACAGTTCCACAGTTCCATAGTTCCACAGTTCTACAGTTCTACAGTTCTACAGTTCCACAGTTCTACAGTCCCACAGTTCCATAGTTCTACAGTTCTACAGTTCTACAGTTCTACAGTCCCACAGTTCCATAGTTCTACAGTTCTACAGTTCCACAGTTCCATAGTTCCACAGTTCTACAGTTCTACAGTTCTACAGTTCCACAGTTCTACAGTCCCACAGTTCCATAGTTCTACAGTTCTACAGTTCCACAGTTCTACAGTTCTACAGTCCCACAGTTCCACAGTTCTACAGTTCCACAGTTCTACAGTTCTACAGTCCCACAGTTCCATAGTTCTACAGTTCTACAGTTCCAGGGTTCCACAATTCCACAGTTCCACAATTACAAAGTTCCATAAATCCATAGTTCTAAAGTTCTACAGTTACACAGCGAATTAAGAATTTTGTTTCTTACACCAAGTATATGAAGGTCTGAAAAAACAACTTGTGTGAGACATTTCAGGGAAATGTTTTTGGGTTGTCCTGAGAAATACACTACATTGTACCTAAGTGGTTAACATTGAGTCTTCTTGATTCATTCCAACTTTAAACTCAATAGTAATAGTAATAGTAGAGCTTCATAGTGAAATGGGAGATGGGGCATAAACATACACATGGAGGAGAAGAAACAAAAATTTAAAGAGCTGAAGAAACAGAATCATATTTTATAGACAAAAAAAGAATCAGATAAGAGAGATAGAGAGATAGACTGAAAGAAGGAGAAGATGGTGGGATGATGAGAAAGATAAAGAGAGAAGGGGGTGGTAAGATGAGAGAGGGGAGTTTGGATGACAGAGAGAGAGAGAGAGAGAGAGAGAGAGAGAGAGAGAGAGAGAGGTGTGAGGTTGTTTCAGTGAGAGCAGCTGTATAGAGGACACGGTGGGTGGAGGTGGTGTAGGTTGTGGGTGATCTCTGCGTATAACTGCCAAGAGCCTATTAGCTAATTCACCAACACTACATCAAACACTTCTGCTGTACCCAACAGAGAAACTCACCCGCTATCTGATCAAACACTCATCAACAATCAATTAGACATGTCAGCTGTGATCAATCAAACAGTTATCAACACGAAGATTCAAACCTTTACAATTTGATCAAATGCACCATCGGTCAAACATACCCCTGCATTCTAACATTCATCAACATCATAGTAAACAAGTCCTGACATTCTCTCTCTCTCTCTCTCTCTCTCTCTCTTTTTCCTCCTATACTCATAGTAAGGTTTTCAAGGCACACACACACACATATACAGGCTAGCCTGGCCGGGATGTCTGGGTGTGTGTGCTTTCTTGTTAATTTAAGCAAAATCCCTGTTCCATAGAGAACCAGCCATGGGGTAACTGCTGCGGCTGTGGTGTGTGTGTGTGTGTGTGTGTGTGTGTCGTATATTTAGGTAAAGCCTAGGCCGTGGGTTGGTGTGCTGTAGGAGGGTCTGGTGGATGATCCCATCTGGAGAGCTGAATTGTAGGTTGCCTGTGTGCGCCGAGACTCAAACTATGATAAGTAATGAGAGAGGCGCTGCCTGAAATAGCCTCTCCCCCTCCCCCTCCCCCGCCCCAAGCCTCCCCCCGCCCCTCCCCCCCTCCCCCCGCCCCTGCGGTCCTCCCCGGGAAGACCTGTGCCAGCGCAACTCTCTCTCTCCTGACTCCTCCACTCTGGTTAGCATCCTGGCTAAATTTGTTTGTCGTGCTCCTGTAATTAAGCCTGTGTGTGTGTGTGTGTGTGTGTGTGTGTGTGTGTGTGTGTGTGTGTGTGTGTGTGTGTGTGTGTGTGTGTGTGTGTGTGTGTGTATAAACTGTAGCTCTTCGATACACGCTGGCAGCTGGCTTCAAATCATGTGATTATCTACAAGGTGCCGTCTCATGGTGTGTATATATGTGTGTGTGTGTGTGTGTGTGTGTGTGTGTGTGTGTGTGTGTGTGTGTGTGTGTGTGTGTGTGTGTGTGTGCAACACAGGGTTCTCATAATACATGAGCACTTCCTAACAGTTATATTCACTCGTAGTACTGAACACAAATTAAATGCAGCCACACAGGGAATACAAGACACAGGAAATACAAGACAGGGAATACAAGACACAGAGAATACAAGACACAGAGAATACAAGACACAGAGAATGCAAGACACAGAGAATACAAGACACAGTGAATACAAGACACAGAGAATGCAAGACACAGAGAATGCAAGACACAGAGAATACAAGACACAGAGAATACAAGACACAGTGAATACAAAACACAGAGAATGCAAGACACAGGAAATACAAGACACAGAGAATACAAGACACAGAGAATACAAGACACAGAGAATACAAGACACAGTGAATACAAAACACAGAGAATGCAAGACACAGAGAATACAAGACACAGGGAATACAAGACACAGAGAATGCAAGACACAGAGAATACAAGACACAGTGAATACAAAACACAGAGAATGCAAGACACAGGGAATACAAGACACAGAGAATACAAGACACAGGGAATACAAGACACAGGAAACGCAAGACACAGAGAATACAAGACACAGAGAATACAAGACACAGGGAATACAAGACACAGGGAATACAAGACACAGAGAATACAAGACAATGAATACAAAACACAGAGAATGCAAGACACAGAGAATACAAGACACAGGGAATACAAGACACAGGAAACGCAAGACACAGAGAATACAAGACACAGAGAATACAAGACACAGGGAATGCAAGACACAGAGAATACAAGACACAGGGAATACAAGACACAGGAAACGCAAGACACAGAGAATACAAGACACAGGAAACGCAAGACACAGAGAATACAAGACACAGTGAATACAAAACACAGAGAATGCAAGACACAGAGAATACAAGACACAGGAAATACAAGACACAGAGAATACAAGACACAGGGAATACAAGACACAGGAAACGCAAGACACAGAGAATACAAGACACAGAATACAAGACACAGGGAATGCAAGACACAGAGAATACAAGACACAGGGAATACAAGACACAGAGAATACAAGACACAGAGAATACAAGACACAGTGAATACAAAACACAGAGAATGCAAGACACAGAGAATACAAGACACAGGGAATACAAGACACAGAGAATACATGACACAGGGAATGCAAGACACAGGGAATGCAAGACACAGAGAATACAAGACACAGGGAAAACAAGACACAGGGAATACATTTGTTGACACATGTCTAAACACCACCAGGTCTGTCATGAAACATGCAATTCATTCAGCTCATCATCAAACATAGTTGTTGTGATGGTGTCACTTTCTGTAAGATTTATGTGTTCACCAACATTGTAATATGTGTGTTTGTGTACACAGAGTCATAGTGAGGATGATTACCACGAACTAAACTATGTAGCACTAAACAGTCTTGAATCATGAATCGAGGATTCTTCCTCTCTTTCTAAGAAGGGCCCAGCGCCCAGGCAGGTGATGGCCACCTTCCACAATTACTTCCACTCTATTTTCTTTGTTTTTCCCTAATTGATTGTGACTTCTAATAACTAATTATAATGGCCTGCTCATCTCCTCTCCTCTCTGCTCTCTGCAGGAGAGCCTGTAGGCTGCGATAAGGGCTGGGATGCTTTTAGATCCGAGTGATATGAGCTCACCACTTCACTGTGTCCAGCCCGGGTAGGGGTCCACCCCCCCCCCCACCTCCACCCCCCCTACACCCACAACCCACAAGCTCCCTTCCTCACTACTGCCTGAATCACACATTACATAAGAAAACATACACCTACCGTATGTGCACACGTACAGTGCATACACACACACACACACAGACACACACACCACTGCATCTGGCCCGCACGCTGTCTCAAACAATTAACGGCACTCCTGGTCTCTCAGGCACTCACCAGAGGTCCCACACACACTTCATATACAGGAGGTCCCACACACACACACTTCATATACAGGAGGTCACACACACACACACACACACACTCCACACACAGGAGGTCCCACATGGAGGCTACAACAGGGCCCACGGCAACTGTCTTTGAACACTTTTCATCCCAGAGAAAGCAACAATGTCTAAATCTAAATCAAAGCTCTCCTAGAATTCATGCGCACGCTCCTACAGGAAATCCCCCAACGGTAAAGGAAATACTCCCATGTAGGAAGCAGAATCCGGACCCTCCGCACCACCCACGGGCTCCCTGTAGGGGGCACTGCTTCTTCTGTCATTGCTCTGCACTCCACACACAACCTCTGGCCCAAAAAATGTCTCGTGATGGAAGACCTACCGCCGTCCAGACAGAGTGCGCCCTGCTTCCTATCGGGCCGGCCTGGCCCGGACCCCCCTCACTGGGTGTGCTCACCCAGGGTGGGGTCGCTGCCTTCACCTCCTCCTCCTCCACATCCTCCATCTCCTCCACCTTCACCTCCTCACTGGAGCAGCATGCTGGAAGGTCTCAGCTGTGCTCATTTCAGGTCTGCACCCCGGTGGCCGTGGAGACTCTACCTGGAGATGTGTGTTCCTGTGGAGTTCAATTCTAACCCTGCAGGGCTTGACTAATCAAAGACTCCTGATTGGCTGAATCTGGTTTGGACAATTGGGGGTGGAGCTAAACTCACTAGAACATCAGATCTCCAGGAGGTTGGTAATTAATGAATAATTTTGATGGACTGACCATCCAAACCAAGACAAAAGTGGAGAACAGATCTAAACAACGATGTATCCTGATGGACATTTCAGGCTACATTTAGGCTTAGTGTATCTCTTCCCTTTCAATCATCCCAAATCCTCTATTAAATAAATCATAATTGTGTCATTCTCCATCTTTCAAATCTGCTTGCTCATTTTAATTTTGTTGGCAGTATTAATCTTACACGCCTGCAAGAGTCACCTGGACACTACTTAAAGTAAAATCCCTTCACAAGCAGTTCATTGAACTACGAATACCTGGCAACCCTCAGCTTGCACTGCGTGGAACCCCACTTAGCAGATCACTTTTGTCCCTTCCAACTTACTGACAGAGTCCGTGTCACCCGTTTGAAAGGCGTTCAGATGTCACTGCAGCAGTGTTGGTCGTCCTGCAGTCCTGTGTGTGTACGTGTGTGTGTGTGTGTGTGTGTGTGTGTGTGTGTGTGTGTGTGTGTGTGTGAGATGTCAGCATAGTGTGATGTGACTTGCTAGTCCATCTCTGCAACAGGAGAGGTTTTCTCTGCACTTATAGCAAATAAAAAGAAGCACGAATAAACTGACATATAATACTCCATGTTTGTTTAAGTCTACTGCTGATCCACTTCACCTGCTGTTGTAGTATTGTTGCTAGCCTTTATAAATACTAGTATACAGCATCTAGTGCAGAGCACTGCTCAAATATAACAACATAATCTATGAGTTGGACCATTCAGGACCGAGAGCAATCAGTGCTTTTGGGAAACAATTAAAGAAATGTGTTCTCCAAAAAATGAAATCAAATTGAAGAATATTCCTCCTGGTTCACACGGGCCGGGGCTGAAAGAGTCAGGTGTCTGGTGTTCTGGCCATCTTTGCAGACAAGAGGTTTTGGCGCACACGTACAGCGGCCGCGCCCGGGAGGGTCCGACCCGCCACACCCCGGCGCACTCCTATTTAAGTCCATCGCCACCGCTGACGCCGCCCGAGCCGGCCGGCACTCTGGGCCACGGTCGCTCGCTAACGGCAGCTGCTTTCTCTGTCCTCTCCCCCCCTCGGCCACGGGCCACTGGCAGCCGCCAGGGGTGATTATGTTCTGGATATAGCGCTAGCCCTCCACTGCACTGGGCTGGCCATTCCCCGCCCCGGGCCTGGAGTGTGCCGTGTACCGTTTAGTGGGATCCTCGTCAAAACACAGTCAGTTCAGTCTGCGAATGGCGTGAGTGTCTAATGGTGGGTAAGGTGTGTTGGTGCGGAGGACGTACTACAGGACGCACGGCCCAGCTGGAAATAAGCCGCTCTAGATAATGCTGAAATACTGACTCTAGAAATTAACCTGTGATTCACAGTGTTGGCAAATTATCAAAAGGTGTTCAATAGATGTTGGAAAGTTCTCGTTATTCCAGTCCAGAACTCCAGTTCTTAAGTATTTAGTTCTAGAAAGTTCTGGAATGTCTCAGGTGGCTCTTATTTTGTTTCTGACAGTTTAAGCAGAAGAATTAGACTTTAGTTGTTGCTGTTAAAACCATATAAATGTCTCCAGAGTAACTCCAGTGTAGTTAACAACATAGAGGTAGTCAAAATGGCAGAGGAGACCACGAGGCCTCCAGAGACACTGAGCATTCAGTCAGAGATTCTACATCAGCTGTGCAAGCAAATTACTCCTGAAGTTCCAGTACTGGAAAAACACGAGCATGATTTGTATCTAAAAACCTGTTTATCAAATAAAATATTTTTAAGCATGTTTGTTATTATTCCCGTTATTGTTGTTGTTGCTAACAATAAAGCATACAATCACAATTTATCTGCTCACCTTTACTGAACATTCACATCAAAATGGTCAGATGCATTGTTATTAAAAGGTCGCATTTCTCATGGAGGGGGAAACCCCAGTGGTCACATGTTTGTGAGAGACTGAAGAGAAGACGGTATCGATGAGGTCAGTCAGAGATGGGGAGAGATACTTAGGCACACTTCCTGCATGTCAGACCACATTAAGGGGTGATGGTATTAAGGCTCTAACCTTTATAATACCCTAATCTGCATCAGACATCCTGCCAGCATACGCAGAGAAGAAGAAAAACACACCCCGCCACCCGTCATATCTCTGAACATCTCTGCACAAATATTGCAAGACAGCTTCAGGAACTTCTGCTAACATTGCAGGATAAGAGATGCAAAAGCGTCCAGTAAGACGGGTCGTCAGCATCTACAAAATGATCATTATTCAACGCCCACTAACAACATTTTGCAGAGTCAATAAACAAGAAATTAAGTCTTTATCATTTATTTTTTGTAGGCAAGATGGTAGTCATGACGATTCTGAGATATTTCTCATTGCAGATTATTATCATGGACTGATCGGCTGAAACGTGGAGACCGTTCTGATTCAGCCAGCGCTGAGGGTGGAGGAGTGGGTGTAGATCTGAGGGTGGAGGAGTGGGTGTAGATCTGAGGGTGGAGGAGTGGGAGTAGATCTGAGGGTGGAGGAGTGGGTGTAGATCTGAGGGTGGAGGAGTGGGTGTAGGTCTGAGGGTGGAGGAGTGAGAGTAGATCTGAGGGTGGAGGAGTGGGAGTAGATCTGAGGGTGGAGGAGTGGGTGTAGGTCTGAGGGTGGAGGAGTGAGAGTAGATCTGAGGGTGGAGGAGTGGGAGTAGATCTGAGGGTGGAGGAGTGGGTGTAGATCTGAGGGTGGAGGAGTGGGTGTAGGTCTGAGGGTGGAGGAGAGGGAGTAGATCTGAGGGTGGAGGAGTGGGAGTAGGTCTGAGGGTGGAGGAGTGAGAGTAGGTCTGAGGGTGGAGGAGTGAGAGTAGATCTGAGGGTGGAGGAGTGGGAGTAGATCTGAGGGTGGAGGAGTGGGTGTAGGTCTGAGGGTGGAGGAGTGAGAGTAGATCTGAGGGTGGAGGAGTGGGT
>NW_027506885.1:710923-713423 GCF_052324685.1 Brachyhypopomus gauderio
AGTGTGAGCGTGCATGTATGTGTGTGTGTGTGGGTGTGTGTGTGTGTGTGTGTGTGTGTTTTGAGACAGACTTGTGTTACCTGTGTATAGCAGGATGAAAGAAACAGTAGCGGAGTGTGAGGAAGTGGTTCATTCTGCCAATTCAGCTGAAAAAGAGGGGGGGGGGGGTGTCATAATCTGCAGTGTTTCACAACCTGCCTTAACTCAGAGAGAGAGAGAGAGAGAGAGAGAGAGAGAGAGAGAGAGAGAGAGAGAGAGAGAGGGAGAAAGAGAGGAAGGAACACAGAAATGGAAATGATTCATTTCTTGAGCTGATCTGAAGAAATATAACAGCTCAAGCCTTCAAATTCACAGAGTGACCTAATGCAGGTGCATACTTTCTACGATGCGAAAAAGAGCTCTAATCTGTAGTACCTCTGATCTCTTATAACTGTGATCTCTAGTACCTCTGATATCTAGAACCTGTGATCTCTAGCATAGGAACTGATACTTAACACTTATTAATCTGTCCTAATGTGTCTTAATCTGGCCTAGTAACCAGATCTGTGAAAAACAGGCAGCCCATAATATTTCGTCAGTAGTAGTGGTACACGACATGTTAACATCTCTTAGTCTTCATTCCTAATTACCCGACATGGCCCTGCTGTGATCCAAAAGGGACACTCATTCAGTCAACAGCAGAAAGAAACCCGGCCCCCCGATATCAGAAGCGTGGGTCAGAACCCGTGTTTGTCTGGCCTAACACAATGTAATCTAGATGTATAATTGATGGAGTTTGCGTAGGGTGAATGAATCAGTAATGTGTTTGCCACGGCTGCCTCGCGCATTGTGAAATTATCTTTATGGCTCACACCTGTTTTCCTAGGCTCAGCGCGTCCACGGCACACACAGGAGCGTCCACACACCCTGCTTTAGATGCCACTTAATCGCACTGGCCAAACGGGCCACTGAAACCCTCCCCCCCCCACCTCAACACTGCCTGCATGTTCAATATGACGACACTCATATACAATATTAATATATAATACACAACATTATACACACAAACACAACATCCTGTTCTTTGCTTTAACCGATTTCTGTGAATCAGTTCTGTGATTAGTTATTAGTCACAATCTAGTTCTAGAATCTGGTTCACTGACATTTTTAAGTTACTTCAGCTATTTAAGCCTCGGCGTTCTCAGACCGAATTGAATTCAAGTCCCAAATCTACACATCTACACATTTGCTGAAGGTGAATCGATGTGAGGATGTTAGATGTGAGGGGACATCAGGGCAGCTAAGGAAGTTCTGTGTGATGTTCAGTGTGCTATAGTGTAAAATGTATAGCACACTGAACACTGAAATATACCTGTTTATGTGCATGTACAGGTATATGTGTGGGTGTGTTGATGCATGTGTGTGTGCACACAGGTATGCTTGTGTGTGTATGTGTATGCATGTGTGTGTTATTGTGTGTAGGCAATTATTCTTGTGTGTATGTGCATGCATGTGTGTGTATATACACACGTATGCTTGTGTGTGTGTGCATACGTGTGTGTGTGTTTGTGTGCACGTATGATTATGTGTATTTGTGTATTCTTATGTGTATATGTGCGTGCATGTATGTGTGTGTTTGTATGTATGTATGCACATATTCTTATGTGTATATGTGCATGTGCTTGTGTGTGTGTGTGTGCACGTATGATTATGTGTATGTGTATTTTGTATTCTTATGTGTATACGTGCATGCATGTGTGTGTGTGTGTGTATACATGTATGATTATGTGTGTGTGTATTTGTGTATTTTTATGTGTATATTTGCATGCATGTGTGTGTGTTTGTGTGTGTATGCACGTATGATTATGTGTGTGTGTGTATTTGTGTATTCTTATGTGTATATGTGCATGCATGCGTGTGTGTGTATGTGTATACACGTATGATTATGTGTGTGTATGTATTTGTGTATTCTTGTGTATATGTGCATGCATGTGTGTGTGTGTGTGTGTGTGTTACACTCCCAGCTCAGTGAGATGTGGCTCAGGTGGACACGTGAGGCACGCTGCCAAAATACTTTTGGTTTGGAGGGAGGGCTCTGGGTGGGGGCACACGTTTGTTTTGTTCCGTGTAGTGATCTCTCGCTCTCTCTTTCCCTCCCTCTCCCTCCCTCTTTCTTCCTCTCTCTCTTACCCTCCCTGAATCTGTGACACACCTTCCTGCGTGCAGCTCAACTCTTCTCCTTATCGCTCTCTCTCTGTCTGACGTTTGCTCTCACTTTCACAGCCTTCAGAGAGGAGAGCAGCTTTCTGCCCGACACTGACAGCACACAACTCAACCAGCACCACTGAAAGGTCAGCGCTCTCTCTCTCTCTCTCTCTCTCTCTCTCTCTCTCTCTGTGCCTCTCTCTCTCTCCGTCTGTGCCTCTCTCTCTTCCATTGCTCATTCACAATGTACGCTGTGTATACGTTCTCAGTATATCTGTACTCACCATGTGTTGATTGCCTTGGTAAGAATTGGTCC
>NW_027506885.1:718423-725923 GCF_052324685.1 Brachyhypopomus gauderio
TCTCTCTCACACACACACACACACACACACACACACACACATTGTGGGCCAAGACAGATAGGTATGATACATTGGCAAAAATGTCCAAATTACGATATTGGGTCTGATAGTTTTTGGAGTTGATGGGCAGAATGTGCAGAGAAAGTGGGAGATTCATCCGTACCAGGACCAGCTGAGCTAGCCGTGACAGGGGACCGGGAGGAAGACTGAGACAACACGCAGAAGCCTCGCCACTGACGCAATGAACGCACAAGAAAAACCACAATTATCTAATGACGATTTCATTCAAGAAAATTGTTTGAAAGTTGAAAATGTTTAGAAATTGGATAAATATAACATCCATGAGCAAAAAGGGAAATAATTATTATTGTGATGAAAAAAAGACACTTGGCAACTAGATAAAAATGATTTTCAAATGCTATTGTTTTTGTTTGTTTTTGTCTACAATGGTTTTGATCAGGAATGTGGTTTCATGTGTGTGTGGGTGTGTGTGTGTGCGTGCGTGTGTGTGTATTGTGTAATTTTGCGTTACTGTATGCTATACTGTATTTGAATTAGTACAGGATTCCTGTATGTGTAGGCGTGCACATAGTTGTATATGTAAATTGTATTAGTATATATGTGGGTATTAGTATATTACTGTGGCTGACTGAAGAGTATGAAAGCTTCTACCTAGAGTGTGTGTGTGTGTGTGTGTGTGTGTGTGTGTGTGTGTGTGTGTGTGTGTGTGTGTGTGTGTGTGTGTGTGTGTATTGCCACCGCTATGACAGGCATCTGTCTCCTGTGCCCTGCAGCCTGGCTGGTTTTAATTAGGAGAAGCCAGAGAGCCCGAGGGCAGACAGAGGCTAGCTATAATCACATACACACACACACACACACACACACACACACACACACACACACACACACACACACACACACACACACACACACACACACACACACACACACACACACACAGGTTAGACTCCCCCTCATACACACACCTCCATCTTAAAGTCACCCACCAAAAATGGCCCAAATCACCTTAGAAGACACATCTCAAGACTCGGAAAAAAGTACTTAAACCTGAAACACACAGACTCACACACACACCTGCACACACAAGTGCTACACACACAAACACACACATTCTACACAATTAATAATAAGACATGACTATATTATAAACAACAGGACTTAACCGGACTTTACAGGACTTGGTTAATAATCTCATCATTAATGCACACACAAGGAGAGATATTCTCAAATACTCTTGAGTCTGAGGCTGTGTGTATGTGTGTGTGTGTGTACATTTACCATTTATATTGCTATTATATTTTATTGCTATTGTATTGCCAAGTACAGTAAGTCATGCTTGTTGGTCCTGTTACAAAAACACCTTGAGTCAAAATATCTGGTAGCACTAGGGTTATTTAGCTATGAATTCAATGTAGGGTCCCACAGTATAGTAAAATATAATCCATAGTGTGTGTGAATTAATGAATTTTTGTGGCACACACTTGTCTTTTGAGCCGTTAAAGTGTAACGAAATAAAGGAGTATATTACCTTTCAGCCACCAGACTGCATAAGTGTTTGTGTGATGAAGTACATACATTCATAAGACCATGTGGAGGTAGAAAAGTAGGCTATGTGTGTGTGTGTGTGTATGTGTGCGTGCGTGCGCTTGCTTGTATGTCTGTGTGCACATTTGTGTATGTGTTTGTGTGCACGTGCATTTGTGTGTGTGCGCGCGTGTTTGTATGTGTGTGTGCGTGCGTTTGTATGTGTGTGTGCGTGTTTGTGTGTGTGTATGTGCGTATGTGTGTGCGTTTGTATGTGTGTGTGTATGTGTATGTGCGTTTGTATGTGTGTGTGTGTGTGTGTGTGTGTGTGTGTGTGTGTGTGTGTGTGTGTGTGTGCGCGCACACACTTTTGCTTTGTCCTTGGACAAGTTTTTCCCACCCTGCTAACCTGGGAGTGGTGGGTGGGTTTGTCTGCACCGGGCACAGATGACATTCTTTTTCCCTCCTCGTCCTTCTGTGTGTAAGAGCCACTCAGCCACAGCTCCACTCCATGAGCACGCGCTACACACTCTGTATTCACCGCTTAGTCTCTCCTTTCTCATATTCATATCTTTCTCGCTTTTTCTAATAGAACGTGTGTATAAGAATATAAAAGTCACAAGGAAAAAAAGGCTTCATATTTTTTAGATGAACACTCTCTCTTTCAGTATGAAGGGTGTGTGTGCATTTGTGTGTGTGTGTGTGTGTGTTATCACAGGAACTGAGTGTGATTACAAACAGGTACTGCAGAGTCCAACGCTTACTCAGCCTGGACCTCCTGAGTGAGAACACACACACACACACACACACACACACACACACACACACACACACACACACACCCACACACAGAGAGAGAGAGAGAGAGAGAGAGAGAGAGAAGGACAGAGATATTTAGAGAGAGAGAGGGAGAGGGGGGGGAGCTACACAGTATCACAGTATCTAGTTTATATGCATTTAACAGTTTTGGAGAATTAGTTATCACTTTTAGCTGAGCAATATTTAATTACACAACAGCTAATTTGTCATTTGAACAGAGGTCATCACTGAGTCTTGCTAAATTCAACATTATAAACAAATTTAGAGGGATAAATTATCCATAAAAAATACAAGACATGTCAATCCATGTCTCATCACTTCCCATGGTAGCATGTGAGTGGTGAGACCTTGTGTCTAATATAAGCCAAGAGCAGAGAGTCCACCAACTAATGAAGACTTACCTGCTGAGGCCGGGGTTTCTATGACAACTGACTGTACATTCCAGCGTGTTTCGGTGTGTGTGCGTGTTGTGTGCGTCTCAGCGTGTGTGACAGTCCTGTGCCTGTTTGCCTGCCCTGAGAGCGTTTAGTGGGCTCTCTGTGTATTTACACAAACGTGAAACTTGAGCTTCGTAAAATCTCACCATCGACAAAACAACACAAGTGCCAGGCCTGAGGTTGCGGCTAAGTGAACTCTTCCCCTGGGAAACGAGGCTGACAGTTTTTAGTTCCACATCCAAAGCAGGCATGTAAAAAAAAAAATGTATATGTCAGACATGTTTGATATGTGGATTGTAATCCATCAATCTGTGGAATACAGATGTGGAACTTTGGCCATGAATTTCTGAACAAAAAATGATTTATTTGTAGCATCTTGCTGTGTGGTTACTTATTAATTTTTATGTTACTTTGCTTTTGTTTAGAAAGTCAATATTATATACTCTAAACTCCATAAGACCCAAAGTCTTCCAAAGATATTACAGATAGAGAGGTAAACTCTAAAGTTGGATAACTTGGTGATTTAATAATTTGCTTATTGTGCACAGACACACACACACACACACACACACACATGCAAGCGTGCATGCACGGACAAGCACACACACACACACACACACACACACACACACACACACACAGATACGATACATCTGTTTTCCCGCACAACAAACACTTAACAGGAGTTTATACTGGCGTGAGACATAAAGCATACATCTGACAGAAGGTCGGCTGAGTGCTTCTAAATCATCCATAAATTGCATAACTAGGTGGATTCCTGATGTCATTTAGGAAATCCTGTGCATGTGCTAGCAGACTTTTATAGCTAGGGGGATTGATTTAAAGACACACCGCACTGCTAAACGCAGAGAAGGCGAGAATGGCAGAAATTCAGTCCTTTCGTCTGCTTTAGATAATAGATGAAACACTCATTTCTGTGTCACAGTGGTTTACGTGTGAAGCAAGAACTCTGTACCGTCCAGGATCTCAGATTGCTGCAGAATATCACACAGAATCTTCTCGAGGAGACCTTTGCTGAAGTTGTCCAGCACAGTCGCAGGGTTTATAGGCCTCTGGAAATGACAAAAAAAAACGCTGCCTATAGTCCTTTCACTTTTTTCTTTCTTTCTTTGAATTTTTTTGCGGTCTCCAAGTCTCCACATTTCATTCAAAGTGACCTTGAAACATGTATATGTCTAATCTAATGATCACCGCTGAGCATGAAAGCCGGTTGGCACCGTGCCTGGGTGTGCTGCCGTAACCACGGTGTTAAATATAGTAGGATACAGCAGATACAAGCCACGCAAGTCACGTGACCTTTTGGACAGCACTTGATCACCTTTCAACGCGAATCTTTCCACAAGACAATTTTGACTGAGTAGGCAATAAAATTTGAGAACAGCAGAAAGGAGTATTTCAACGCCAACAGGAAGTTTGGTGGCTGGTTTGCGGGGGGCGTGGGGGGGCTGGTGGGTGCACAGACTTGGCCTGGTTCAGCAGCGATGTCTCCGTGTCCTGTCCTCTGCAGAAGACCCTGAGCCGCAGCCATGTAGCAGTGTGGTCTCCATCTGACCCACATGAGAGCTAGTCAGAGTCTGTTTGACGAGTTCACAGACGCAAAGATCTGTGTCAGTTCAGTGCCAGATAAACACATTTATTGTCTTAAGTTTTAGTACATTTCATTCAGTGTTTCGTTTCATTTTCTTTACTGTGGTTTATTCCTTTAGAGTTTCTCTTCAAAGTACAACAGGACTAGAAATTCTCTAAATATTCTTAAACAGGAGATATAACATCTAATTAATAAAACAACATTCGTTATGTCCACCACTACGCGAACTGCTTTTAAACAACCTCACCACCGTGTTCTCAGTGCATATGAAACCAGCTCAATGACTCTAACACTAAATCCTGACCAGGATTACACAGCCCGTCCTTATGCTGTGTAAACAGTGAAAACACGTCTACATTCTCTACATTCGCCTGCTCCCTGATGTTCCCAAAGCCTAGTGCTGTCTACACACACAACACAGCGTCTGCACAACTTCTTGTTTTTCTTTTTTCTCCCTTTCTCTTTTCTTCAGTCTCTCTCTCTCTCTTTCTCTCTCTCCTCAAACTAGACCTGCTGTTGTCTGCTCCTCGGTCCCTGCAAATCTGCTATAAGAAAACTAAAAATTCATTGAGACTGACCCCAAATCAGAGGTTGTCTGCACCGCGGTCTTATTACACACCGTGCCTAACTTGTGTTGTGGAGGAGGATGGGGTATTATTATCTCTATGCTACCCACCCAGCTATAAAAACTAGCTGCAGCATCTCGACATCACAGTGCCCTGCTCCACTCCCTCTCTCTCTCTCTCTCTCTCTCTCTCTCCCCTCCCTCTCTCTCTTCCACTGCTGCTATACTGATGGTCCACCTCTTCTCTCTCACACTCTCCTCCTTCCTGCTGGCTAACCCACTTGCTCTCTCTTTATCACGCACGGGTGTGTGTGAGCGTGTGTGTGTGTGTGTGTGTGTGCGCAGGCGCGCCGGCGTGTGTGTGAGTGCGTATATGTCCGCGCGGGTTTGAGAGGGAGAGTGAGGGAGCTGCTGTTTCTGCCACCGCTGGACGCTCACGCCGGGGCTTTTATTTTGTGAATGAAGGGAGGAGAGGTGAATGAGTGAGGCACACTGAGGGGGACAGAGGGAGATGAGACACACGCAGAGAGAGTGAACCCCAGTGAGACCACCGGCACCCCGTAGGACAGCGAGGACACACTTACACTCCGAAGGAACACAGGGGTGAGTGGGTCTGGAATTAATGTGTTTTCGTAAAAGCTGTGTATACGCGTGGATGAGTGGGAGCCCACCATGTGTGAATGTACGTGATTTAGAATATATGTGTTAAGATAGAGCAACTGTTCAACTTATGTGTGTGCCTATGATAACATTATATACGTATGGCTTGCAGAAACTGTACTTTCTGTGTGTGTGTGTGTGTGTGTGTGTGTGTGCGTGTGTTCATTGCTTTGTGGATATGCCTCAGGTGTAGGCATAGTGACAGCAACACAGCAATACACATGGTAATTTGATGACTCATGTAATTATTTGGGTTGTAACCTGCTGTAGACGCCATCTACAGAAATTAGCGTGTGAAGCTTTGGCACTGCTGTAAAATGCCTGGAACATGTGACCTGTGCCATCAGAAATGATTGACCAAGTACAGTTTGTGTAGGTGTCACTCCGACATTGTGTCAACGTTCGGATTAACGCAGTTTACATTAAGTGTTTAACCCTCAGAGGTTCCAAAGTCTTTTAGTATGACAACATCACAATAATTATTGTTTTTTTTTATTATTATTTTATTCACCCTACTGACTAATTGACTCCTGATACTATAATTAAAAAAATCGAAACAAAACAACAAAAAAATAATTGACTAATTACAGTTTTTTTCTACAAATCTGGCTAACCAAGTTTGCAATTTCCATTATTTTATCTTCTACGTTTCTTTCGACAAGCTAAAAACACAAGTTTAGGAGTCTTTGAGGTCAGGAGGGAAGGTCAGAGGGCAGAGGGCACCGCGTTGTCGGGCTGTACGCTAAAATGAGCTAGACAGCAAACAACAGGTGTAAATGAGTGTTTGTGCAGCGGTGGGTGACGATGATGATGATGGTGCGGGTGAAGTCCTGCTCCACGGTCCTGATGAAGATGCAGCTTCAGACAGACGCTAGGCAGCCTGCGGATGACACACTCACTAGTCCCCTTAATGACGGCTGGCTGTGAAAATACTGCCCTGCGCCTTGTGATACAAGGAGAGTTTCTGATAGCATCTTGGCCACCTGAAAACTGTGATGAAATCAAAAATATGAAACTGGACTGCGTTCTTAGTAGTAAGTAAAGAAACGAAATTCTATATTTTATATATATATATATATATATATATATAAGAATAAATTACATCTGTGTTGTTATTATACGAGTACACTCTTATTAGAAATTGAAGACACTCGCTGTTTTTTAAATTCATAAAACACTGCATTAGGTGTTAAAATAGGCAGATAATGCCGGATGTGTGTGAGTCAATCTGAAGCCCTTACAGAGCACAAAAGTCAGAAAAACTAGACAATACAAACTCAAATCATCGTCGTTTGTTATGTCGTTGTTACATCTGCCCGAGTCTCGGTGGTTCTCAAACGCTCAAACTGTCACCAAACTAACTAATTAACAAAGAACAAAGCCAAAATCATCGAGCATTTCATCTAAACAAAATTTACATATTCTGATGTTACACTGGAGTGTGAGGAACATGGTACCGTATCTGCTGTGCCAGTGATCTTACGCTTACCAGCTCGCCTGAACTGGAACTTTTCACTTTGAGTGTATTTCTAATACATTCCTCTAAATGCTACGGCAACAGTTCCCTAAACAAGGCTGGGTGAAATTCACCCCCTGTTATCGGACCTGGGAAGAGCTTCTCATTACCCGTGTCACACCTGTCATTATTGCAGCGCGTCCGTCTCCTTGGCCTGAGAGCCACATCACCAAAACGGAAGATCCGAATTCAGAGCCATCTGTTCAATTATTGCAGAGCCATTGCTAAGACGCAGGCGAGCACTAGTGTGTGTAAACAGGCTAAGTAAGTGTGGATGCTAACGGCGAGGAGAACGGACCTGCAGGTCACCCTCCAGCTCAGCCTTTGGAACAACCCTCAAATGATCTCC
>NW_027506885.1:730923-735923 GCF_052324685.1 Brachyhypopomus gauderio
CATGGGCCAGGAGGGAAGGGGGAGGAGCCATACTGACCTTTTAAACTATAGCTACAGGAAAACTAGCCCTTTGTTTAATGAATCTAATCATGGGCTACATCATTACCACTGGAAACCACACAACAGACTCTTGAGGCAATTAGAAAACGCTACACAGTGTAGTTACCATTCACACTATTGAGGGGATTCTGGGAGCTGATTTGGGCAAATTTCCTTTACTGCTCGTCATGCGGTAAAGGAAGAGGACAATGAAAACAGAAATACCCATAAATGTACCACCTGCCAAAGTGGAGTTATGTCCTCTGTTAGCATGTCAAAATAAAAGACTGCTGTACCAAAAAAAAAGTGACGCCTCTAGTGACTTATACATCAAAGTTATCAAAAGTATTTTTGAAGGGCGCGTAGTCATAAAGTACATCGAGAGCGAACGGACTGAATAACAGGAAGGTTGATGAGCGGCACAGAGTGAAGTGTGTCGATCTCACAAGGAGGTGTGAGAGCTGACGTGCCTGTCACACTGTGCACCCCACGCACGCACACGCAACGGTGAACACACACTTTTGGGCCGCACTGTGGTCGGCCTCCTTCGGGACTTCACAGTGGTTTCCATACTGTAATCACATGTAAGAAAACACAAACCTACATTTCACTTCTCGATTGGCACACACTGTATCGGCGTGACGGAAGACAGATTTCAAACACAGAGCAGATCAGAGAAAGAACAAGAATGAAATGAGTATAATGGCTGAATCTGGAAATACCACATGAAATATGTGATACAACCTAAAACACCCCACACGCACCCTCGTAACACCACACATCAGCACCTTTGTACCACCCCACATGGTCACCCTAATAACACACATACACACCTTCTTCCTTTCCACTGATAAGCAAGTATTACCTGTCTGCTCATTAAGCATAAGAACAATGCATATGTGCGTAAGCATCTGTGTGTGTGTGTGTGTGTGTGTGTGTGTGTGTGTGTGTGTGTGTGTGTGTGTGTGGTAGTTTCTTTCAGCACCATTTGTCTTGAGGTTTCAAAGGGTTTTTTTCAGGCATGAAAGACATGTAAAGCTGTTCTGTTTCATAACTGTTAAAGGATCAACTCAAACCCTCCTGTTTACTTATTCTCTCTCTCTCTCTCTCTCCCTCCCTCTCTCAGGCAGGACAAGCTGAAGATACACATGCGTAAACACACGGGTGAGCGTCCCTACATTTGCCTCCACTGCAACTCCAAGTTCGTGCACAACTACGACCTGAAGAACCACCTGCGTATCCACACGGGCGTGCGTCCCTACCAGTGTGAGCACTGCTACAAGAGCTTCACCCGCTCCGACCACCTACACAGACACATCAAACGCCAGAGCTGCCGCATCTCTCGCCCGCGACGGGGTCGCAAGCCTGCCGCGTGGCGTTCCACCGGCTTCCTTTACCCCCCGGAGTCCCACCCCCTCCCGGGGGACAGGACCCTGCGGCTGCCCGCCCACGGAGCGCCCGTGCCAGGGCGTCTGGCCGAGGGGCGCCCCCCGGGAGGGAGGGGGCTGCAGGATTTGGACAGGAGCGTCAGGGAGGGACTGACAGACAGGAAGCTCATCTCGGAAGAGGCAGAGAGGAAGAGGGGGGTGTTTGCTTTCGCACTGGCCAGGGAGGACATTCTACCCCACCCGCCCTTCTATCCCGCAGCCGCTGACCCCTGGACTGTGAGACTGGACCGAGTGCCGCCCGTTCCAGAAGCAGCTAACTGAATTTTTTTGGACGTGCACAAACTCTTGTAACACCCTGTTTGAGCGTCTGTGACTGAGAAGAATACAGGTTCAATTCCAGAGCGTCACCTGCAATGACTGTCCGCTTTGGGAGAAAATTCTTTTGAGATTTTCTTAGACAGATTGCAAATTATATCTACAATTATTGATTTTAATTAATTTTGATTAATTGTCAGCTTCCTAATGTGATGACAGGGATTTTAAATAGATTTTTAAAATGTTAATATCTTGGATGTGTATTTGTATTTATGAATCTTATGGTTGTTTAATGCTTCTGTATTTGCTAACAAGGGTAAATTAATGTGGGACTTCAATTTGCCCACAGACTGTTATGTGCAATGCGTTTCTTTCCAGAATTCCAGAGATAAGTCAGGTATCTAAAGAAAATACTTTTCCATAACCTCTATCACAAATAAGCTAACTGCAGTGATGCTTACATCATGCTATCTGACAAACAATTTTAATCTATTCCATCTACAATTAAATATACTCTATGTACCACTATGCAAAAAAGTAAAGGTTTAGAGTAAACATTGTTACATTTTTCACAAAAATATTGCCAGAGATTGAAAAAAAAACTAAATGATTTCACAATGAAAGTAAATGTTTCAAAATACTAAATTAATTGTGTGAAAGGATCTAATTTTTCCTTTTTAAAAAATCGTTGATTTTTCCCACATTTGAGAATTAAAATATGTATCATACCCATTCCAATAGGTTCTTCTTTATCATGATATTTCTAGTTTACCCTTGGTTAGTAGCCAATTCTTTGTCTGCACTATTGTAAATATTTTATATATAACATTTTACATAATCTTCTGGTGAAGTTGCTAACTGTTGTAAAGTATTTAGACTTTTGAACATTGCAATGAACATCCAAAGATGTATTGTTTGAGAACAAACTTGAAAATCTTTTGAAATCACATTTTTAAATCATGTTAAATCTCTTAAATTGCTTGATCAAAGCCTTTTAGTCTTTTTTTAAGCTATAATTTGCCAGTGGAAAGTGTCTTGCAGGTGCTTGTGTTGTACAGAAATGAAAACAGGGACTGTGTCCACCATTTTGATATCTCTTCTCCTCTTTTTATCTGAATGGATATTGTAAGTCACCGTTGCTCAATTTGAAATGGAGAAAATATTTTCTTGCTATTTATGCATATTTAAATAGGCCTTGGCTATATTTTGCATATATTTTGTATATATGTTTTTATAAAGACACTAAAATGTTTGTGTCAATGTTTGTCTGTAGAAGAGACTGGCCTTTTTTTAAATAACAGAACATATGAGTATGTGACGTTTAGGTTATTACTTAGCTAATATAAGCCCCTTCAGAGTGGAAACAACTCGAGTAACCTCTGAAAACACAAAAAGACTTCCATTTCCTCTTGCTATGAGACTTCCACTCTGAAAGCACAGCCACACACTCAGACAAGGGAAGATTTAATTTCACCGCACTTTGTGCATATGACAGTACAGCCCTTTGAATGCAACTTTCAAAAGCATTAAGTGCTAAACGTTTCATTTTACTCTTACTAATAAATTAGACCGATGACAATTCCCTGCATTTTATAATACACCAGTTAATTCTGAAATTATTTTAATGTGAAGATGCAAAAAAATAATAAAAATAAATAAAATGAATAAAAAGAATACATTGAACTTGATAAGCAGTAGTGATGAAGTGTTGCGATATATGCATTGCCCTTTGGTGACTATTGATGAAAATATACTTGCACTATTTGTTTATTAGATAAACAACAGCAAAAATAATTTGCAAAGTAAAAGCAGTCAGAAATAAAATTGAGACATGCACTTTACTGGTCCTTCCATAATCTTCATCAGAGTTGCTTTTAATAAATGTGTGTTTTGTTTGTAGATTAAACTTCATCTCTGGTAAACTGGACCAAATTGGTAAATTATTTAATTCAAGATGTGGAATAAGAAATAAAGTCGCTTGTTTTGCAAAGTTACTGGTGTCTTGTGCTTTCGACATTTGAATGAAATTGGCACGTGACGCCTCGTTTCATGTGTTAAAGTACCTAACGGAACAATATAATTATTATATTTCATACGTGTATTATTGTCAAACCTGTTAATGAAACGTGTCCAAAAGGCGTAAAGAAAACGATGAATGACGTTGATTGAATAGTTTTGGCTGTTTCCATCATGCACAGGGCCAGAAACGTGTCGGCCAGCTGCGGCCTCGCGGGCGTCACGAGCTCCTCACTTCAACACCACGCGCAAGATACGTCACTAGTCACCGACGTCGGAGACAAGTCACACTTTCAAAGCAGAAAAAAAAGATTTCAAAAACTTCATTTAGGTCTTCATTTTTCTTTTTACGCGAAAGACGGATCGGCCTCGGCGTTTCTTAATGCTGGTATTTCCCATCTAATCACAGACGCACTGAATTAAATCACGTTTAACATTTTAAACAGCATTGCACACATTACTTCAAGCGCCAGTCAGATTTTATGTCATAACCTACCTGAGGAACCTTCAGATGATTGATGAGTTGTACAGTAGCCAGTCTATAACTCACGCTTCCTACTTTATCTCACCTATGTGATGTTTTTTTAAAAGTTAAAATAACCATCCAGGAATCAATCAAGTTTCGATGACTGATTAAGTACCGGTCACGCATAACGTGAGTGAATTCCGTTACAGTACGTGCAGGTCTGCTGCCCTCTAGTGTACAAACACATGAACTACATCCTCAGATTCAGCGTTTCAGTTGTAGTAAAGCGTGCAGAATAAGAAGCATTAGCCAACCGTATAAATATGCAGATGTTTCTGAATACCTCACAGGAATGTCATCGTTTATACCTTCAGCATTAATATTAAGACATCCACCCTGCACCCCCGGGCTCCTTTATTAAGCACACCTTTCTCTGGCGCTTTTTAAGGTCAGTTTCCCATACACAGATTAAGTCTGTCTAGACTAAAAACAATTTGCAGGGGTGATTCACCGTTGGCTCTGCAGTTCAGTACAAGACGAGGCGTAATCCGTGTCTGGAGCACCATGCCTTTACCTGCACGGCTGCAGACAGAAGGTCCTTCTGTTGATCTGTTTGTCAGCACCTTGGTCACTGGTGACTTTCTGACCATAGGATATAATATCCCCACCATATTATTAGAGCACCAGTGTCCACACAGCGGTAACACACTGACATGAGAGCGACCCTGTGCACTGGTGTGGGTGTTCAGGGCACACAGGTGTTTCTGCACGTGTCA